>NW_020655635.1:0-12323 GCF_003589595.1 Hyposmocoma kahamanoa | reverse complement strand
ACAAATTTCAAAGGCTCCTATCGGAAACTATTAGAGATAGGTAGGAGGTGCTCGAAGGAATGTCATAGAGAATAATAGTGGTCAACTGCCTGGATTAAAAAAAAACAAAATGGCGAATTCAAAATGGCTGCCGAAGAAAAACTTGCTTCGATCCGGCCGAAAATTGGTATGCGAGGGTCTTTAGGAGTCCTTAACCGTAATTTGGGGTCATTGTTTCTTTTCGCCATTGTTTAATATGGCTGTCATATAAGCGTTTTTTCGACATAAGTGGCTGCCGAAACGGCCTTGCTCTGATTCGGCTGAAAATTGACATGCGGAGGCCTCTAGAAGCAGGATAATAATTTGTGGTGAAAATTGGCTTTTTCGGCATTTTCAAATATGGCCGCCATAGAAGTGTTCGTTAGCGGCAGAAAAAAAATGCTCTGATCCCTTTGGAAATTGGCATGTGTGGGTTTCTAGGATTGCTTGATAATAATTTGTGATCAAAAATGGTATTACGCCATTTTTTAATATGGCTGCCATCCATTCAACAACTAATAATAATTAGCTCTAATTCAACTGAAAATCGATATGTGGGGGTCTCTATAGATGTTTGATAATAATTTGCGGTCGAAATTTATTTTTTGCCTTTTTTCAATACGGCTGCCATAGAAACTTTTTTAGCGCCAGATAAAAATTTGTTCTAATTCGATTGAAAGTGGACATATCGGGGTCTCTATGAGTGTTTAATAATAATTAGCGGTCAAAATTTATTTTTCGCCATGTTTCAATATGGCTGCCATACAAACTTTTTTGGCGGTAGATAAAAATTTCTTCTAATTCGACTGAAAATGGCATGGCTTCAGTCACAATTTGGGGTAAAAATTTTGTTACTGCCGTTTTTCGACATAGCCGTAATTTTTTATGTAAATGGTTATTGGAAAAACTTGCTTTGCTCGGACTGAAAATTGGCACGAAAAGATTTCTAAGATTGTTTGATAATAATTAGTGGTCAAAATATATTTTTTGCAATTTTTAAACATGGCCGCCATTAAAGAGTTATTTAAATTTTTTTAAAACAAAACCACGTGCCGAAGCCGCAGGCCGAGGTCCGCGGAGGGCGAAGCCCGAAGCGTCCGCACGTCATCAAATAGAGATAATATACGGAGACGTAATAGATTATGAGTACAAGATCTCACAATTGTAAAAATGTAAAACATGCTTCCTGCTGTAGTGGAAATGAGATACTTATTATAGCGTTGTTGTATATCAACCGTCTCTATGTTAGATTTCATTTTCTTGAAAACTATGCCAAAGAGAAGTATTTAGGGGGGGAAAAATGCCAAACTACTGCCGAATTTCCTGTACTATGTAGGTACTATGAATACCAAATCAACGGTAACCAAGAATACTCAGACCAAAACCAACTTAGAAATGTTCGTTTCTTAAATTGGTATAAATCGGGAATCGACCTCCCATCAAGCGCCCATAGTACTAATTGCTGTGCCACCGAAGAGCATAAGCACACCCCGTAAACCGAAACCGACCACGCGCCGCAGGCCGAGCCCGACCCCACCGTAGGTGGGGTACAGGACTCGTATTCCATATACTTCACACCTTTTACCACAAAAAAGACATATTATTATATTACCTGATGAGCATGCAAAAGTTTGCCTTCTCCAATCCATTGCTTAGTTTTAGCCACACTTTCAGGCACAGTGAAGATATGCTTCAGACTGTCCATAGCCGTGACATATTGGGAGTGGCGCAAATCCTCTTCACGTACAGCTTGGAGTGAAGCCAGTAGTGGAGGGACTCCTTTAAGAAGATCTTCTAGATCATCCATTCTGTGAAAGAAGAATATTTAAACAAAGGTCTTCCCATGTGACTATAGAAATCATTACAACTTAGTATGGAAATAATCATTCACTTGTAGTTTGACAAAAATGATGATTTTTTAGTTTTGGTGTGGAACACTAAAAATTAAGACAAATATTTGAACAAACAGGACTACAAAGCACTATTACTATTTTCTTTCATGCAATTTGGGTCTTTTCAAACTTTCTATGTTGAATGAATTTCTCAAGATTAAAGTTTTAACTTCTATCCTGATTTCCTACACTTGTTACATTCTATATTTAAAAGAATTTCTGTTATTGCTAATTACACTTTATTAAATTTTTTTTCAAATCTCTACAATCAGTTGCCAGATTATGAGTAATATTTTGTGGGTGATTTTTGGCATTCGAGAGCAAGGAAGCCAATGCTTCAGCCTCTCTTAGTCATCAAAGACATGCATACATTTTAGTCTCCTGATGTTGCCACTATCAACCAGTGCCTCAGTGAGCGCTAGCCTTGAGTTACGAATTTAAGTTCACTAAGGTTTCCCTTTAAATAAAATTACATGATAGAATTATTCTAGCAACTTATACAAACTTCAAACTAATTTGCTGTACATCATCGAGGCATTCTTGTAGCTGCTTCAAACCAACACTGACTCCGTCAAGTTTGCCTTGTACTGCAGATTTCAGCTGAGCTTCAATTGAAGCCTTCTTGTGTGTTATTCTCTTTTTATAATGTTCAACCTAAAACGAAAATAATTGTAGTTAACATTTTATTAAAGATAATAGAACTACATATTACATTACATACTTACTGATTACATTATATTGATGCTGTTTCCAGCATCAAACAAAAGTGTAATGTGCATTTGGAAATATTACAGGAGAGTGATTTATTTTTTATGAAAAACATCATAATTACAATTTAATTTGATATATGGATAATCTCAGTACAGAGTACTAAAAACCGACCTCAAAAGTACGTGGAATTACGTTTATTTGCTAAGTTTTATTGAAATATCCCCTAGTTCACCACTATACAGGACTTGACCCTGGAGATAATAAAAATAGGTTCTCACTACGACACTACTCAAAGTATATTGAGAGAAAAACGCCTCGAACTGGAGAAATAGCAAAATCAACCATTAAAGTAATTGCTCCTAAATTAAATTAGGCGCTATTTGCAAAAATGAATCTTCATGCGTGAACAGTCTCACCCTTCGAGGTGGATGATTTTCTTCAAAATGAAATGGGACCCTATGGAAGTACCCCCTTTCCAACAAAAAAAGAATCATGAAAATCGGTTCACAAATACCGGAGTTATCGCGTAACATACATACAAAAAAAAAAGAACATACAGTCGAATTGAGAACCTCCTTCTTTTTTAAAGTCGGTTAAAAACTAGAAAGTTTTAGCTTTTCAATATAACAAATCAAATTAGAGTAATGGTTCTTTTCTTGAAAAAAAAAAACTTAATGCACATTGGACATTTTATCCTTCCAGCATCAATATATTAAGTAATATACAGGCTGTATATTTGAAGGTGGGACATACTTATAGAGTGCATTATAATCCTGATTCTGAACCCAAAGAAATAATAAACTTAAACTTTACAACAAAAATGTTTTTATTTTTTTTTTTGTCGACTACTACTTGTGAACAACATTAGTTATCGAAATCTATGCACATCACTATTATTGCTCCGACGCAATGGTGAGCTGCGGCACGGCGGCGAACATCAAAGCACGGGTCGGGGGTGGGGGCGCGGGCACATAGAGACAGTGCACGCGGGACCTTGGTCTAGCAAAGATACGTACATTATTTGTATTTCCGCTCGCTCGCGCAAAATAAATATTTATTTTAACGTCGAATTGACTGAGATGGTGCAGCTTTACGCAATAAGTGGTGATAGTGTGAGACGAGCTATTGAATTGTTCCCAAATCGAAGTTTTATGTGGAGGACGTGAACATTGACGAAGTGTTGCATGAGAGGATTATCTCAGCATTTTATACTGTGAGACTAATTGTGTTTGTGTTGAACAATTTAATACAAAATTTACTACGACATGCTAGAATATGCATTGTAGAAAACGGTGGACATTTTGAACACTTCCTCCGTACCCAAAAGTGTAAATAAACTGTTAAATAACTAAAAAATCAATCATTGTAAATATTTTGATTTCACATTTATAACTACGCCAAAAACCTCAATTCTTATTAAATGATAACTAGTTACTAAATCATAAACTTATCTTTTATAGTATGTGAAACATTTCGACAATAATTCAGAAGTAAAAAATAATTAGCATAAGCTAAAACTTAATCATTTCGATAACAGCTATTTTCATGATAACATAAATATGCATAGGTGAGAAACTTAGTTTTTTATTTTCTAGAGAAAAGAGGTGCTTTTAGTAGGAAAAGGGAGATGTGAAATCATTGTTATTGTTGCTGTCTCACTCAGCGCTCGCTTGGTAGTATTCCCATTGCACTCGAAATCAAGCGTGAAGGGAATAGGTTTATTCCTTATTATGTACACTTGGATTCACGAAAGATGACCACGGCGCAGAAGGCATATTTTAGGTCTGTTTGGAGGTGCGAGGTGAGGCGCGGGCGGAATGCGTCAAGATCGGAGCGACGCCATTGGTGCGCGCGCGTCTCGTGATAGACTGCTCAGTCGCTATTCGTCTATCGCGGCGTCGACGCGCTCACACTGCTCTCGAGTACAGTCGAAAAGAAGTGTTTCTTTGTTTTAAATTGTTTTTTATTTGTTGTTTTCGTTTTTTGTTAAGTTTTTTGTTGAGATTTGTTATTGTGTTGAACTTATTTGCTATTTTACAATGCCGCGAGGAAAAGGCAATACTTTGAATAGACAGTCGAGAAGTTTGGTGTACAACGTGTTTCAATATTTTTCACAAGATTTTAAAATACTCGAAGCTTACAAAAAAAACGGCCGCGGCAACAAAGACGTCTGTATCGACAGTACAAAGAATTATAAAAGAAAGTAAATCTTCACCGTTCTTAGTGGTTTTTAGAACCCCTGTTAAAAAGAGACCGCGCCGTAACCCTGCCTCCGACGTTGACGCCTCTGACAAAGGGGTAATTAAGAGATGTATTCATAACTTTCATTTAATTGAAAAAGAATTGCCAACTTTAGAAAAGTTACGAGCAAAATTACATCAAGATATTAACTTTAAAGGATCCAAAACAAGTTTGGGTCGATTAATAAAAAGAATTGGATTTAAGTGGAAAAAAACAGAAAATAACCGAAATATTTTAATAGAAACATCAGCTATTCGGTTGTTACGAATCAATTACCTAAAAAAACTCCAAGAATATCGAAGACAAAATAGACCAATCATTTATACTGACGAATCGTACGTCCATGCTACACATGCAAAACCCATGGGCTGGGCTGACGGTTCTACAGCAGGTCTGAAAAAGCCTATCTCAAAAGGCCAACGTGTCCTTATCGTTCATGCCGGTTCAGAGGCTGGATTTGTGCCAAATGCATTATTAACTTTCAAGTCGGGCACAAAATCAGGAGATTATCATGACGACATGAATTTTGAAAATTACCAGAAATGGATTCGAACTCTATTGGTACCCAATCTCCCACCGAACTCCGTTGTTGTGGTAGACAACGCCCCATACCACAATAAAGAATATGATATGGCTCCCACATCTAATTCCCGAAAATCCGACATGCAAGAGTGGCTTACCAAAAATGGAATCAGCTTTGATTCCAATATGTTGAAACCTCAATTGTACGATATAATAAAAAATAACAAACCTCGTTTAAAGAAATACTCCGTTGACAAAATTTTGATGGAAAATGGTCACGATGTTCTCCGTCTTCCACCGTACCACCCGGATTTAAATCCCATAGAAATGGCTTGGGCCTCTATAAAGGGTTACGTGAGTAGTAAAAACGTAAAGTGGAATATTAGCTGCGTTATAGATTTAATTAAAGAAAAAGTGAATCTGATGGGACCAGAGGAATGGAAAAAACTATGTGACAAAGTAAAATCTATAGAAGAAAGCTATATAAAAAGTGACCACATCGTGGATGTTCTTACGGAGGAATTAATTATACGTGTGGGAGAATCCGACGAGAGCGAAGATTCGACAGATGTGGATTTTCCCGAATCATCGGAAGATGAAGACTTTAATATGGAACCCGGCCCCAGTTCCTCAAGTTCCACGATTCCCTCAAGTTCCATGATAGAGGGAATCATGGAACTTGAGAATAGCGATAGCGACTAAATGTGTTTTACAAATTTTTATATTTTTGGTTCAATTTATTATAATAAACATTTAAAATTACTTACGTTTGATTTATTTGCATAACCAGCGTTTACAACATTACACAAATTATTAAACCAAAATTAAAATATTATATTGTCATAAGTCTTTTCTTCATGAGTGTACGTGCGCAGACGGCCGCCATTTGTGGTCATCTTTCGTGAATCGTACTGTACACTCCAAAACAAATTTCTTGATTTATTTTTTATTCTATCCCATATCCTAATTTTATTTTAGTCTATATTAAGTTGTAACATGATGTACTATGACGTACAAATATTTCTCACTTTCAAATAATACAGCCTGTATTAGCATGAAAAAATAAAGGAGAATTTAATGATATTTCAGCTATCCATCATTAGAGTAAGTTCTCATAAGTCGAACACGTTAACTAATTTTAACTGTTAATTTTGTGCTCTATCTTTTTCTATTTAAAACGGACATTTGAGCATTTGGTTCTTACCCACGTTTCAGTTAGTGGACGGCAGATGGTGATGTGACATTGGAGGAATTTGTAATGGTGTCACCAGAGACTTTAGGTTCCGTCACTGGACTTCTACATAGCCTGAGTAGGTAAAGACAATCGAAGCTAAGAAAACCCTAGTTTTTTAATTCTATTGATCTTGGTTTAAATATTGTATTCAAAGATCCTAGTAAATCAAATAGTATTGGTTGAGTATGAGGATGAAGCTGCTCCCGACTTAGGTGTGCTAAAGTTTTTCTCGATTGTACGATGTAAATTAGAATAAAAATATGATGAAGAAACGATTACAAACTTTTTCAAGTTGCCCAGGTCTTTGCATCATGTTCATCACCATTTTCTCCGCAGCCGCCTTCGCTTCTTCTTCTATCTCGTCCATGGTACTCATTATAGACCAATTTAATGCAAATAATCGATTTAATAGGCTTATTTTTACTAGAACATTAAAAACAAAATACGTAACGCACAATAACTCACATGAACACAACACATCACCCCAAACATTTTTTAATGCTTTGAAAAAGTCATGACGGTATGTTGTAAAGTGACAATGGAAAAGCGCTTGTTCTTTTTTTTTGTTTGCTCGCAAATTTATCTAAAAAAGCACTCCACCTAAACGTCACAGTTGTGGGCGTTTAAACGAAAAGCACATGGGCATTTTATTTTTCAGTAGAAAGTGTGCCCTAACAAAAACATGAGTGTAAAACTGTAATATACTTTTTAAACAACAATAAAATGTTAATTATTTCAGGATAACAAATTGATTTTTGTGACATCATCATGAACTAAAATTAGCTTTTTTAAAGATTTTTCTTATAAAATTACTTCTTTCTTCTGTGTTACCTACCTAATTATTCTCACTGTCAATATTTTTGTCCAATTTAATTATAATACATGCGAATAATTCAATAGTACATTTGGAAAAACATTTGTTTTGACATTTGACGTACTTCCATTTGACAACGGTATCATGTACCTCATGTACTGCGAAATGGACACGGTTGGCATTTAAGATGACGTTACATATTTTCGATTCCCGTGTTTGACACAGACCAATGTAATGCTATCTCTTTTGGTTTAAGACGGCACGTAATAGTTAAACGAAGACAATAACATGCTTATGTTTTCGACGTAATGCATCATTATAACGTCGTCATCATAACGTCCGATTTATATAATGTCAACGTAACATGTCCTTTAGTTTCCATAGTCTAAGGTTGGGACACGTCAAAAACGTTTGGCCTAAGCCATTGACAAGCATTTGTAAGTGAATGGCCTAAGCACTAAAAATATTTATAACTTAAACACTACTATATTTTTACTGGAAATATTAATGAATTCGTCAATTCAAAAAACATTGGTTTCTCCATTTTATTCAAAAAATAATATAACCGTTCCTTAATTACGTTGCAAAATAATTGCTAAAAAGTGGGACAGGCGCAAAACCCGGGGTACACTAAACAGTAAAATACTCACATAAAAAAGTCTGCTTTTCATTTTAAGCTTAAGCGTTGGTCACTTTTGAAACGTGAAACCACACAATGAAAGAGGTATAGAAAGGTAGTGTATTTAAGTTGAAACCTAGAACAAGTAATATGATCAAATTTGCGAAGGCAGAAGATGAAACGGATAGCATTATTGAGAAGGCAGTCAAAGTTATTTAACACATCTTTATTGAGATCAGGGTTACAGGCGTCGGCATAATCAATTAGTGGGAATATAAGGGAGATGAAAAGTAAGATGTAAATTTCGAAAGCGGTTAAAAAAGTAAAGAAGAAATAACCCTACGACTAACGTCGGACACTTGTGACGTCCAGCAGTGTGGAGTCAATGTAGAGGCCAAGGTTTTTAAGAGTAAAGCAGAGTAGAGTAGACGATTTCTTATAAACTATATGCTGGAGCTAACTAAGATCAATCTTGGAGATCAGGGGGTCTACTCTCATTCTCCGTCCGAATAAATAAATGTCAAATAAGTAATACTTGACCAAATTAAAAGACGCATGATGCGAGTGAAGCTTCATACTTGATGTTGTCTTTTAATTTGGTGGAATATTACTTATTTGACAGTTATTTTTTCGGACGGACGTCAGACGGAGTACGAGAGTAGACCCCCTGTTTAGATCCACCTACGACGACAATTGCTTGACATTTCAATGGATTGACAAATATCCCAAAATTAGTTTAAACGTAGTGCTTAAATTCTCTTTGAATTAGTTGACCATACAATGACGCATCTTAAATCGCGGTTTATCCGAGAAATATCAGAATTAACATCCTCAGCAGATACCTGCGCGTAAATCTGCAAGTCTTTTCAGTGAGAAAAATGAACATTTATTAAAAGAGAAACAAAAGTGATAACAGAATTCCACCTGCGCGTGCAGAACATCAGCCATTTAGGACACTTTAGGTCGCATGCGATCCGCTTAATTTTCAAAGGTATTATTAATAAATTGTGTTTAAGTTCGATTACTGGTAAATTATGCTTTATTGTATGTTTTTATTTTATAATAAAACAAAATTTCTAACTTATAATCTTGTTTTTTTAACAGAGAAATCAATAATCTTCGTACAATCTGGAGTCACAAGATTATTGATTTTTCTGTCAAAGATATTCAAGATCCCAGTTTTTATCTTAGGATATCTTTTATATATCTTAGAATAAAAATTGGGATTTTGAATAACCATGACAGAAAAATCAATAACCTTGTGAATCTGTAAGCTAGAAAAACGGTACTAACAATGCCATCTAGTGGATTTTATAGTAAACTGGTAGTGCGACATCTAGTTTTTGGGCGTCGTTATTAAAAAACCGAACCATAGAGTTGCGCATCTATCTCAAATATAGAGTTTATGATCTATAGTTCTATAGGTACTCAACAATTTCATTTTTTACAACGTGCCTAAGTTTCAAGTAGCGCCATCTATGTTTCCTAAACAAATTAATTCAACATAACGTTGCAAGCTTTTTTAACATAAAGTCTATGCGCTTAAACCTTTTCTAAACGATTTTGTTAGCTTCAAACTAAAAAGCATTTTCTGAAAAAGCGTTTAAAAAAAGCACGCTTTTTTAAAAAAGCATAACGTCTAAACATTTAAAAAAGTAAGCAGTTTTGCCCATCTCTAGTCACCTCACTCTATAAAACTGGCAAAGGGATTCGCTCTGGGCCTTTTGGAGGGAAAAGTGTCGTTTTTATTTTGACTGTCAATTATTTTGTGAAATCTAGTTTAAAGTGAAATAGGATAGTGCTATTGTGCCTTAATCGAAGATTAAAACGCGAAATTATACGACTCTCGAATTAAAATACCCGTATCGGCCCGTTTTAAGGAATCCCGAGTCAATCCAAGCACGCCGCCTCAAATTGCCTATACTCTTTGTGGCGGCCATATTTACAGAAACATAATTAAACTTCATGTTTAGGCTGATGGCTTTGCCAAAGCCTTAATAAATTAAAATATAAAAAAAATCTTGTTTTGTTCTAGGATGGAAAATGTTGTTACACACCATCTCTGTTACACATGATAAATAGCTTTTTAAAACAGCTGATTTCGGTAAGTTTCAAGTTCGTTCGTTTCCTGTCATTGTCATTTGCGTTGCGAACTGTCACTGTCAGGCGCGTGCGGATTAAAATGTAAATTATCAATTTTATTGCAACAAGGCTAGTGAAACAACATTATTAATATAATAATAATAAATGAATAAGTGACACGTAATCCTACAGAGAGTGCGAAACTATTTCACCATGTGGTCCATTTTGATATTGTTAGTTTTCTCAATAATTTCTTTTCTTATAACGGACGAACTAATACCTAAGTTGAAGGACTTGTTCATAAATGCCGGTTTATATGGCATTGATATGTGTAAAACTAGTAAAAACAAAGTGTGAGTATTTACTATTATAGTTGATGCTACTGATTGTTTGTTTACGAACATAAATCATAGTATTAATATTTTTTCTTTTTTTTTTAGCCCTGAGGCAATAGGAGTGGTATCAGGATGTATATTCCTGGTTACAAGTGTTTTGTTAATTCCCATAGTGTTTGGATATGCACTTATGGATAGGGAACATTTTCCTCACAATGAAGTAAGTTGTAATGAAATATTGTTATTATCATTAAGGCAAAAGTTAAAACAACTTGCAAAGTTTTGAAACTCCAAGATACTTGATACACTGAACCCTAGAATTGCAAAATTTAAAAAACTAAAATTGTCTATCCAATGTAGTTTTTGATTTGTTGGTAAGTTAATGATTTATTGTAGATTTTTTAAGATTACGGCCTTAAATTTTTTCGTAATAGAACCACATTATTATAGCCCTGTATACAGTTTATTACTGGGGGTGCACCCCAATAATAAACTGATGAAATTAAAAAAATTAAAATTTTTGGGAAACTGATTATGTGCTAGACAACCACTTCAAATGCTTAGTCGCAAACTAGGGAATTTCCTGTACTATGAGTGCTAGAGCAATGGAATTCACTCTGGAGTCTTCCCAGTACACCTAGGCCAGAATCAATTTATAAAAGTTGGTTTTCTAAATTGGTCTTACTGGGAATCAAATCCGGAACTTCCACATTCAGCACCCACAAAGTAAATCGCTAGGCCACCGAGGTTGTGGTCGTTGTTATATATGAATTTTTGGTGCTACCTGTTTTTTTTAATTTATTTTGTCAGTTTCCAAAAAATACTTTTTAAATTGTAGTGGAACAGAATCAAAATATTTTTACAAATCTCTGTGTAAATCTAACTACTCTAAATTATTACAATAACGCGAAATAAATTTCTAGTTTGCAGAGTTCCTAGCAGCATTACTCAGCATCTGTTGCATGCTGCTCCTTGGCTTTGCAGATGACGTCCTAGACTTACGGTGGAGATACAAACTGCTGCTACCAACAGTGGCATCAATGCCTTTACTTGTTGTCTATTATGTCAACTTTAATTCTACTACTTTTATTGTGCCAATTCCTTTTAGACAATGGTTGGGAGTTTCAGTAAATATTGGTGAGTTTTTTATTTTATTATATGGTAGTATGTAGAGGAATTTTACATTTATACTATTCTCTTATATTTCTGAGCTTAAATAATGTGTTATTCTACAATTGAAGTAGTCACTCAAAGATGATTTTTTAATGCTCAGTGCAATAAATATCGATAATTGGGGGGTGCTAGGGACCACTTCGGGAACCTAAGCTCTGGGGGTCCACTCTCGATCTCCGTCCGAAACAATGAATGCCAAATAAGCAATACTTGACCAAATGAAAAGACGCGTAATGCGAATGAACCTTCATACTGGGTGCTTGTCTTTTAATTTTGTCGAATATTAATTATTTGACAGTAATTGTTTCGGATGGAGATCGAGAGTAGCCCCCCTCAGGGCTCAATCTCGGCATATAACAGCTAATAAGTACATAATCTTTATATTAAAATGCCTTTATAAAGTAAGCTTTAGAATGTTTAAAAATTTTACCCTTTATTTTATTTTATTTATATTTATATATATTTTATTTTGAAACGTTGTAAAGTGTACCTAAAAATGCCTAAAATTAATTCAGTATGAGGCAATAAAAGGTATTCAGACCAGAATAGAGTTCAAATTGTTCTTTTAAAAACACTATAAAGTTTGTTTATACTAAAATAACATAACAGTTTAGACAAGCATCTTTGTGTCTGCCACTTCCAAGCGTCTTGTTATGAAAAACTAATGTGCGAAATTCAATTA
>NW_020655634.1:24864-27862 GCF_003589595.1 Hyposmocoma kahamanoa | reverse complement strand
ATCACAATGAAAGTAATATTAGTTTACAAATATAATCAACATTTACTAAGTTTTAAAAATGCTCATTTGTTTTAGTTTTGAGGCCAACATAAAACTACCAAATTTAATTTATACAAATCAAACATTTTTTGCGTAGCTCATCGATTTAAGTAATTTATTGCATGTCTCAGAGAAAGAGGATCAGTCAGTAGAAAAGATGAACGTTCCGATTTTTTGCCTGCTACTTTTGCAAATTTAAAATGATAACTTGAGTGCATGCCATTTTAAAACTCTCATTCTAGTTTTTTTCAGCATTTCATGGGTTAAATACAAATGTTACTATTTTATATCGTCATTTTTTCTTCCAAAGTCAAAGATTATTTATTCCATAGGTAATAGTACATTACGATATTAGTGCGTAAAGATGGTTATAACATGCGAGGCGGAGTTTCAGCTCGAGCCGAAGGCGAGGGCTTAATTGAGCCGAGCATGTTATAACCAATACGCACGTATATCGTACGACGTTTTTTAACACATTTGCGAGGAAACAGAAAAAAAACATTTTATATTTTGTTCATTTTTAATTATTGAAACAATTAGTGAAATTACAATTATTAAAATGATACGTAGTTGTAGTTGGTTTTTTAATTATGTTATTATTATTATTACTATTCATAATGTCATTGTTTTGTGTTAGGGTAAATGTTGGAGACGACGAAATTTCTTGAAAGGCGGCAGAAGAGCATTGTAATTCGTCATTAGTTGTAAATAAAAAAGTATCATCAGTAGAAGTAGAGGGGCGCGGCTCAGGGCAAAACTTCTTCGTTTGTGGCTCCAAATTTATTGCCTGAGTTATTTTGGCACTTATATTTGCTTTGTTTTGGATGGAATCTTCTACATAAGATCCTGCTACTGCGTTAGAACGCCAGCCGCCATGCCGCTTTAAAGTCAATATATCAGCTCCCGAATCAGCAAGTAATGTAGCTGACGTTCTTCTGAAACTGTGCCCTGTATAACAATCAGCATCCGGCAATCCTAAAAACTTGGCGACTTCCTTTGGCATGGTACCGAATTTATTTATGCCAATAGGTTGCGCAGTACATTTACCTTTTTGGTAATTCTGAAAGAAATGATTACTTTTTGTCTTAGTCGTACGCAGAGCTTCATATTTTTTGACCACGTCATAAAATGGGCCGTCGATAATAAAAGATCGGGGTATTTTGTTTTTAGTGTTTGGGATTTTAACTAAAAGCATTTTGCCTTGATTTTCAATGTCTTTTGTGGTAATATTGTGAAGCTCTTGCCGTCTACATGCACCATGAATACCAAATATTAACGCAACCTGAAAAGAAATAAAAATGTGTTAGATGAGGTATAGGTACTTAGCTTACAGACAGTCGTTAAAAAAATATGTAAAAGAGTATGTACAATTGTACAGTAGGTAGACCAATACATAAAATAAGGAGGCAAACTGACCTTTGTTGCCAGGTACTGGCTATCTGGAGCATATTTTAGAAACTTTTCGACGTCATTTAATGACAGTACCTTAGATTTTTTCTTTATAAAACCATCAGAGCGTCTCTTTAAAAATGCAATTAGATTTGTATATAAATTAATATCGACACCATTTTTCATCTTGAGGGTACTTTTCAGCATAGAATATGTTGTCCACAACGAGCTAGGCTTATATTTACTAGCTAGTTCATTAAAATACGCCAAAACTACATTTTCGGAAAATGACTTGGCATTTTTCATGTTTTTCCACTTCAAGAAATTTTCATACGTGGTTATGTATCTATCCTTGGATATTGACGGCAGCAAGCTGTCGCATGCGGTTCGCGCTTCTGTTAGTATATCCGGTGGAGTTGAAGTAATATATTGCTCATCTTCATTATTGAAAGTTGTCATTTTTAGATATTCACAATACAAGTACAAAGAAAAGAAAATTTGAGAAAAATGGCGCGAGGATTATTTTCTACCGTGGCTGCGTGAAAATGTTGGCAAAGACGCTAGAGCATGCAGCCAAGTTTTTAAATTACCAAATAAACTGTTTTTTTTTAAATAAACTCAATCTGTGAATGCACACTGTTGCTTTCCCGCCATTTTAACAGAACTGCCTACTGACTGGCGCCGCGCGGCGATTTGTTCGAAATTTGAATAGCAACAGCGCGCTGCTCACTAGCTGGAGTCGTGCGGCGGCGATCAGTTCCATATTTGAAATGGCAAATAATACTGTTATGGAATGTGTATGGACTATAACTTAACTATTTGCTTTGGTAACACACGCGTTTTTTATGACCCGCTTTACATATTTAAAACCGGTGGAATTACATCAGCTTTACGAGCAAGGGTGTTAAAAAATAAATTTACACTTGAAAACGTCACATTCAAGCTACTGCTCGTTCACTACGCTGACCTCCCTGAGAAGAACGAGCAAGAAACTCTAGGGATTGCTCTTTTCAAATAAACATAAATGCTATGGAATACACTTTGAATCAAATTTGTGTGGATTATGGAGCCGATTCGTCTTTCCATACATCTTTATCTAACACGTAGTCTTCAATTTTGTAATATGATTTTTCGATCAAAATATTTTTAATGTAGTTTTTAAATTTAGGAAATGATAAACTTAATATCCACTATATATACCTACAAACTTAGAATAATAACGCATAGAAGGATAGTTTCATATCAAACGAACTGTCACAAGTGAGGCAAAAACCAAATTCATGTAGGCGTAAGCAACTTGTAACTACGCTCGTCGGCACGCACACAAATATACAAATAATGATGCCATGGAATAACATTTCCCTCAAAAGTGGGGAAATTGTATCTTGCTTAACTCATCATTAAGTTAAAGGTGCCTACAGATTTGCCCGACAATGTCGATCAGGTGCCTACAGATATGCTCGGTTTTGTCGATGAAAAACGAATATAGCACTTATTTGTAAATCCAAGATGGCGGACACGATTTTTCAAAATATGCTATATGGGTATCCTTTTCGAGGTATTTGGGGAT
>NW_020655634.1:8938-24854 GCF_003589595.1 Hyposmocoma kahamanoa | reverse complement strand
TTTTCAAAATATGCTATATGGGTATCCTTTTCGAGGTATTTGGGGATGCTCATTACGAATATGGCACTCATTTCTAAATCCAAGATGGCGGACACGAGTTTTCAAATAAATGCAATATGGGTATCATTTTCGAGGTACTTGGGGGTGCTCATGACGAATATGGCACTCATTTCTAAATCCAAGATGGCGGGCACGATTTTTTCAAAAAAATGCTATGTGGGTATCATTTTCGAGGTATTTGGGGATGTTCAATGTGAATATGGCACTATTTGTAAATCCAAGATGGCGGGCACGATTATTCAAATAATGGCAAGTTGGGTATCGTTTTCGAGGTATTTGGGGGTGCTCATTACGAATATTGCTTTTGTTTGAACTGTCGTGTTTGCCATCTTGGATTTAGAAATGAGTGCCATATTTGTATTGAACATTCCCAAACATCTCGAAAACGATACCCAACTTGCCATTATTCGAAAAATCGCGCCCGTCATCTTGGATTTAGAAGTAAGTGCCATATTCGAAACCTAAAACCGAAAATGCCATAAGCAAACATTAAAGAAAATAACTGTTAAAATAGATTAAAAAATCGCTTAAGAATGCTCCCCTTTTAAGAAAATAAAATATTTCAATATAAAATATTTCGCTTGAGTTACGAAAAGAAAGACATATAATAAGCTATCAAAGTTGTACTGGTGGTGCCAACACTATAGTAGAAACAAATATATACTGTAAATTTATTGCAATAGGTGCTCCAATTCAAATAAAATTTAAATAAATAATTATTCAATAAAGCATGAACGCAGAGCCGTTAAAAGTATTATAAAATAATTAAGTGTCCCAATCACTTACAGGAGTTAACGAAAACATTTAATGTTTATTCAAGTAAATATTAGTTCAAGATGCGCAAATAAATCGAAATTACAGGCACCACTAAAATTTACGTAATATAATTATTTTGAAACAGAATAGCAAAATGGGGAGAAAAAAAATTCGTTACTTTGCAACACTTTCGTATCTTGTTGCCGCGAAATTATTTTTCTGTTTTAGTGAATATTTACATAAAAATATGAGTTGAAACGCATTACTTACTTGTGGAATGCGATGTTAGTGTCTATTTTGTTTGTCTGTTGTATTTTTACACCCATTTACCGCACATTTCGTCATTTTTAGCAAAAAATTTTGGAGCCGCTCTAGAGTGAAGGGTCTGTACAGTTGCACTGCACTGATTTGGTTGATCTCGGGGCTCCCTTGTTGTTGCGCTGGGAACCTAGATGCGGAGGGTAGCGGGATCCGAAGCACGGTGCTCCGCTGGCCGACCGCAGGTAGTAGGGGGCCCAATTAGCTGACTAGCCTCCAGTGAAAGGCTGCCCCGCCAACTCGCGAAAAATCCCGGGGTGCTCCATCGTGCCGGTTGGCGACCGGATGAAAGGACCCGATGGCCACTCCCGGGGGGGTTCGGGCGTCCCCGCGCGCTCCAGTCTAGTTTCCCATCGGCGTACCATATAGGGTATGTGCCGCATGACTTTCAGTGGTAGTGTCTCGTACAACTGCCTTCGCTCTCCCCATTCACTCTAACCCTAATATGAAAAGGTCAAGAAAATTGAGGAAGGCTAAACAGCGGATGCACGTCCTTTCACTTAAAGTGCACCTCTCGAACATCCGAGGTCTGCACTCCAATCTCTCATCTGTCCACCACCATCTTGAGACTGAAAGGCCTCACATGCTCTTCCTCACGGAGACCCAAATTAGATGTCCTTCGGACACGGCGTATCTGCATTACCCAGGTTACATTCTGGAGCACAAATTTAAGCAGCGCGCTGGTACCTGCGTTTACGCTCGTGATGACATCTGCTCTAAACGTCTCCGTGACCTTGAAGACCCCGATCTCTCTGTAATGTGGGTTCTGGTAGACACTGGACTGGAACAAATTGTCTACGCCAGTGTGTATCGGTCGCATTCTGGAGACCCGGAGACGACTAGGCTGTTCAACCATCTCTGCAGCTCGGCGGAAACAGTCCAACAACGGTATCCTAAAGCACAACTTGTCTTTTTGGGGGACTTCAATGCCCATCACCAGGAATGGTTGTTCCCATACCAAAAAACCGACCACGCTGGAAGAGAGGCGCGGGCATGTGCTCTATCGCTAGACCTCACCCAGCTGGTGAGTTGCGCTACCAGGGTACCGGACGTTGACGACCACACTGCCAATTGCCTGGATCTTCTGCTGACAACCGATCCAGACCGCTACCAAGTATCGGTCTCATCCCCACTAGGGACATCCGATCACTGTCTGGTGAAATCTGTATCTGCATACTCCCCGCCCGATCTCAGTACGGGAAGTACTAGGAGGATGTGGCGATACAAGTCAGCAGATTGGGATGCGATGCGGCATTTCTTTGCATCTTATCCCTGGCGGCAGCTGTGCTTCTCTTCTGACGATCCGACGTGCTGCGCGTCTGCCGTCTCTGAGGTGATTATTCGGGCTATGGAATACTTTATTCCGTATTTCGAAGTCTCCTCCAGCGGCAAAGCTCGCCCTTGGTTTAACGCTGAGTGTGCTTCTGCGGAAACGCTAAAGCAATCTGCGTACCAGGCTTGGGCTGATGCTCGAGATCGCAAAGCACCGGAAACCCTCCGTCTGAAGAAAGCCTTTAATAAAGCCGCTAGATCCTGCAAAAAAGCGATACGGAAAGCTCGCTTCGGCCATATTAGTCGTATTGGGGTCAGGTTAGCTTCATACCCATCAGGGAGTAAAGCATTCTGGTCACTCGCTAAATCGGTCGAAGCGAATTTCTGCAGGTCATCCCTTCCGCCTTTAATGAGAGATGACGGATCGCTGGCTCATACCGCTGAAGAGAAAGCAAATCTTTTTGTTTCTCTTTTTGCTTCCAACTCCCGTCTTGACGCTACTTTGCAAACACCACCTACACTACCTCGATGTGACTCGGAAATGCCCGAAATCACTATCCGTCAAAAAGAGGTGTTGAAAGCTTTACGCAAATTAGACGTCAACAAAGCCAGTGGCCCTGACGGAGTCCCAGCGATTGTCCTGCGGAACTGTGCACCCGAGTTGTCTCCGGTGTTGACTCGCCTGTATCGCCTCTCTATGAGTTCTGGACAAGTCCCGAAATCCTGGAAGCTTGCAAATGTACAGCCTGTACCTAAGAAAGGTAGCCATGCCGACCCATCTAATTATCGACCTATCGCAATCACCTCCATACTCTGTAAGACTATGGAGCGTGTATTGAACAGCCGTCTCCTTGGATACCTCGAAGATAACGATCTCCTCAGTGATCGACAATATGGTTTTCGCCGTGGACGATCTACTGGGGATCTTCTTGCGTACGCCACACATTTATGGAGCGAGGCTGTCGAGAAACGCGGTGAATCGCTTGCCGTGTCTCTCGACATATCAAAGGCCTTTGATAGGGTTTGGCATGATAGCCTGTTAAACAAGCTTCCAGCTTACGGAATTCCTGTTGGCTTTTGCACATGGATAGGCGATTTTCTGAAGGATAGGTCAATCCGTGTAGTTGTAGATGGTTACTCGTCTGCTCCTCATGGTATAAATGCCGGTGTACCTCAGGGATCTGTCCTCTCCGCCACTCTATTCTTGCTGCATATCAACGACCTGCTGCTGATGCCCGGTATCTTTGGGTACGCAGACGACAGCACAGTGGCGGTGAGTTATGTGCCAGACGCCCGAGACAACAGCGAAGAGATCCGGTGTAAGCGAGAGGCGATGGTCACCCGGTTGAACCTGAGTCTGAAAGCTGCTTCCGACTGGGGAGATGCTAACAGGGTCAGGTTTAATGCGGCTAAAACACAGGCGTGTCTTTTCTCATCAAAACGGAGTCCCCTACACCTTACTCCGACTTTCCGAGGTGTATCCGTGCCGATAAGGGACCACCTTGAGCTACTTGGTCTGGACTTATCATCCAACCTCAACTTTGGGCGATACATCGAGTGCTTGGCAAAAACTGCTACCAGAAAACTAGGCATACTTTTCAAGGTCAGGCGGTACTTCACACCTGAACAGCTTTTAAATCTGTATAAAGCACAAGTTCGATCCTGTATGGAGTACTGCTGCCACCTTTGGGACGGCTCTGCCCAATACCAGTTAGCTGCCTTGGACTCGGTGGAGCGTAAAGCAAAGAGACTTATCAACAATAATCCTCTTGTGGAGTCGAAGCTCCAAAATCTCGATCATCGCAGAAAAGTAGCCTGCTTGTCGGTTTTCTATCGGATACATTTCGGGGAGTGTGCGCAGGAACTTTTCAATTTGGTTCCGCCCTCACCGTTCCTCCTTCGGTCGACTAGAAGGTCCGGAGCACTCCATTCTTATGTCGTTGATATTCCACCTATTCGCACTAAGCGCTTTGCCTCCTCCTTTCTGATGCGTACGGCAAAGGAATGGAATGCTCTACCGGCGTCTGTATTTCCCGAAAAGTACAATTTGGGGCTATTCAAGGCTAGAGTGAATAGGCATTTTTTAGGCAAACGCGTCCCATCGTCGGTCACATCGTCGCTTAACATCAGGTGAGATTGTGGCCAAGCGTGTGTCTATTATATATTAAAAAAAAAAAAAAAAAAAAAAGCTGTTCGCGGTGCAATATGACCTTGAGCACTAACAGCCCGCGCGCTCCTGGGACGCGTTTGGAACCCTCTAACTTGCCTCACTTAGCGTGTGCGGGCTAGGTTTCTATGCGTTATTATTCTAAGCCTACAAATATGTTTCCTGTATAAACACCACGATAAAAAACCACGGTCTTTTAAAGGAACATACCGTACAATGGAAATAAAAAATACATGTCCGCGTTTATTTTCAAATACTTAACAAATAAGTAAATAATGACGTCTCAAAAATCGTGAACAATATTGATGCCCAACGATTAGCAGACGCTTTTGCTATAGCAACAAGAACGGTGTGGGGCAGTGGACGAAGTCAGCGCGCGAGTTTATGTATTTCACATACAATAAAATTTTTAACAAACGCGCGCTGCGACGCGACGTGCTGGCGCATAAGCGTCTAGACAACTCGGCGCCGATCGCCCAATTTTATTTACTATTTTTGAGATAACCATGCGTTAGAAATTATCGAGAAATATTAACATTAAAAAAAATGGGATGGGACTATTACTGAATCTTATGCACAGGAAAAAATGGTCTTACCTAAAATTATTACAAAACATCCAAAATACATTTTGAATAAATTCACTTGTTCACCACATTATTTTAAAACAATAGAACGACAATTACACGTAAAACTTGAAACATTCAATTACGTTATATAAAACGTAATGAACAATCATAAATAGAGGTGTTTCATTGCGATTATTTACTACCTACGTAAATAATTTTGTTCTAGTAATTATTTTTTTAATTGAAGTTACGTTTTTGTACTATGACTAGGAGGAATTTTCCAACATAAAAAGTTTTCATACTATATCCATTTTCCCTGTACGTATGATAGTTATTCGAAAATTCACTAAGCTATCGGTCGGTCGCCGGTAATGTTACGTCGCTAGTCCCGCATGCTGGCACTGCATTTCGTCTGGTTAGAAGTCGTTGCGAGTCGATGCAATCGCATTCGCGTCGCGACATATCGCCGGCACGCTGCACGAGCTCTTATTCGTTAATTCTTATTATGTCAGTCATGCGGCGAGTGTTTCTAATTATTTTAAATTAATTTTGTATAATTATCTTATTTTTACGATATTTTCACGGTATTTTTACTGTTCTAATTATTTCCTGGTCCATAATTAAAAACGAACTACAATGAATAGTGCAGTCGTTAGTCCCTAGAACGGGATCGCGCATGATTCTGTTTGCAAAATACGTCCAATATCGTGATATGAGTGCCGGAGACAGTTAGTGGAATAGAAGTACAACCTATGTGATTTTGGAACGTCGTTCTTACGTAAAAACCTTACACTATGGAAACTAAAGGACATGTTACGTTGACATCGTTGACATATATAAATCAGACATGTTATTGTCATTGTTTATGATAGCAATACATTGTCTGTGTCAAACACGGGAATCGAAAATACGTAACGTCATCTTAAATGCCAACCGTGTCCATTTCGAAGTACATGAGATACATGATAAAGTTGTCAAAGGGAAGTACATCAAATGTCAAAACAAATGTTTTTCCAAATGTACTATTGAATTATTCGCATGTATTATAATTGGACAAAAATATTGACAGTGAGCATTGACTATGACAGTGAGAATAATTAGGTATTCATAAAAATGCGACGCTGCAGCATTAAGGGATGTGGCTTTAGAAGAAGTGCAAATCAATCGAATGTTACATTGCACAGGCATTTGTTTTTTGCTTGTCTATAAATCACACAATAGCCCAAATATTTCATGTAATTAGACTTATTTAAGTAGTTTATTTAATAATCTTGCCAAATTTTGCATTTGTTACTTTGGATTGCCTGTTCGTTTGTATATTTTGATGATTGTTGTTAACGATTATTTCGAGATAGTGTTGATCTTGTAAGCATACATATTATCGATATTCTGTTATTAAAACAATTCACTACGAGGTTTTTATTGTTTTATTATTATTATTTTTATTATTTCAAGTTTTCCTACAAATGAAAAAAGGAAGAAAGAATGGTTGGAAATCATAGGACTGCCGAATATAAACGTTGGATCAAAGACCATCTTCATTTGTTCGCTTCATTTTGAAGAGTCAAATTTTAACAGAACTTTGAATGTAACTAGATTACATGACAATGCTATTCCATCATCAGGTTTATTGGTAAATAATTTTATGTTCAATTTAGATTAAACAAGACTCATTTACTAGTAATTCTCAGTTCCTGAAAACAAAATTATCCACTCGTTTCTGATTTTTCCTAATGACAACTCTTTAAAAATGACTATGTTTTTAAAGCAATACAATAACTTGTTAGTCCAACGTTGCCGGGTAAAGGCCAATACCAACGTATAGACAGCCTATTTGCCTTATCTTGCCATCGTTCGGCTTAATAATAATATACCACTCGAGATTAAATTATTAGACTTGTGTTTATTTAGGCGTACTTTGGTGACAGTAAACTAAAGAAACAAAAAAAAACAGTTTCAACATTCAAGCCATACATTTGCATGTCGATAATGACTTATCGATAGATTATGGTACAACACTAAAGAAATCGGCCATTTGTAACTTTGAAATTTTGGTTCTATGCACGTTGATTCTGTAGTTGGGGCAGCTCCTTTCTTTTATTTTTTTCCATCCTCTAAGGTAAACACTTACAAATAAATGGACGACGGGTCTAATACAAAAACCACGAAAAAAATGTCCCAAGTCAACCTATTTAAACGTAGTGACATTTAAAGGTATATGAAAAATCTAAAACGTTGAATTTAAATTGTAATGTCATCGCAGTACTGTCTAATTTTGCTTGCTTCGCTGTCAGAAGAAACAAACGAAGACTAAAGCGTGAATACGATTTTAACGCCCTATAAGTTCTGACACTTTTTAGCGCGGACCCGACGTCCATATAATTAAAGTCAATGGCTGCTTACTGTGATTTTTTCATCGTGACGTTGTTTACCAGCTACTTATTTACCACAGACGTAAATAAAGCACCGAGAGACGTAATAAGTTGGATGTTAAAGTCAAAGTCAAAAACAAAAAATCATTTATTCCCTTACAGGATGGAAAAAAAAATCCTTAAACTATGGTAACCAAAGGACATATTATATTGACATATATAAATCAGACATTAAGATTTAGACGGTGAAAACTTCCTTTATTTTTTTCCATCCTCAAGTTTATTTCATAGTAGGAAAAATTTTTACACTTGAAAACGTCATTTTTTAAGCTACCGCTCGTAGAACGTTGCAAAAAGCTCTAGGGATTGCTCTTTTCAAATAAACTTATAGGCTATAGAATACACTTTTAATCATAATTGTGTGGAATCTAGACTCGTCTTACCATACATATTTATCTAACAAATACTCTTCAATGGTGGATGGATAATCAATTACTTGAAAATTATAAGTAAACATGACATTTAGATCTTATAACTCAAATCCTAGATCGGTTAGAATTACAACGTTGATGCTGTAGATGACCTTGATACATTTAACTTTCTTGGGTTAACAATTGATAATAACCTTAACTGGAACACATTGAGCAGACTTGCATGAAGCTAAATTGATTTGTTTACGCTCTAAGAAGACTAAGGCAAACCTCTCGCGAGAAGCTGCGTTGACAGCCTATCACGGCTACCTTTCGTCCGTGCTCAGCTACGGTCATGTACTATGGGGTAACTCAGTAGTCTTAGAAAGAGCTTTCCAAGTCCAGAAGAAGTGTATTCAAGCGAATTGCAGTGCGTGGTTCGATGACAGTTGCAACCCGCTGTTCAAAAGGCCAAACAACCTTTGCCATACATGTACTTTAGGGATATCTGCGTATTTGTCAACTCTCATCCTCTATATTTTAAAACACGTGGCGAAGTCATTCAAAGGCGAACTAGAGCAAAAATTATGAATCTTTTATACAAACTTCGTTGCCATAAAGTAATTTATAGGAGTAACTGCTTCGACATGTGTATAATTATTTACAATAAAATACCAAACGAAAATAAATTGTTACAAGGACATACTTTTAAATTACAATTGACAAAATGGCCTTTGATGTATTGCTTCTATGGTATAAAGAATTAGAATTTACTAATTCATTAGTGTAATATTTGCACATCTGCTTGCAGGTTGAATACAATCTACCTAATTTTACATAAGACCTATGTAATTACTGTATTCTAGCAAATAAACGTATCCTGTTCTATTCCACCTCTAGCTTCTACCCGTGGGACCAGGACGTCGTCGGTATGCTGGAACACCTGCAAGGTCATACCTACGCCACCTGCTGATGCCGCATACCGGGCAAATGACGCGCAGCACACATCCGTGCAATAGGGAATCGGACAATTTTTCAGAAAGTGTCTAGAATTAACTAAAATAGATATGTACAGCCATGAAAAATAATATTTTATTAAAATAAAGCTTAATAGTCTCTAAAATGTGCTAAAACTACGTCAAAATTTAAATAGAAACAAATTGGCGCGCAAACGTAACAAAATGTCAAATTGAACGCGTGACGTCATTTGTAGGTAAACAAGCTACGAAACCAAGGGCAAGGTGTTATTTTAAAGTTTTTGTGAAGTTTGAAGTCGTTATGGAACGGAAAACATATCGTTGGTGTGTAGTACCTCAATGTAGGGATACTTCTATAACTGCCCCAAATAAACTATTTATTGATGTACCTCGAAAATCCGACATACGAAAAAAATGGTTGGTCCTAGCACGACGAAATGTCTGTAAATTCAGCGATATACAACATTTTGCAAAAATTCATCACTTGCATTCGACCAAGTATCAGACCCGTGCGCATCTTCTGATATTCCTATATTGTTACGTACTTTCCCAGTTGTTACTAACACTAATTTTTAAGTTATTTTGTTTCTAGCACTATGAAATGAAATGAAATGAAATTAGGTTTATTTGCATTGAATAGGTTACAGGATGGTAGTTATTACATTTGAGTTCATCTATTCAGCCAAGTAGTCATTTACATTATATTATCCTTTTTTAACTAGGTATTTATACAGTTCAGTAGGTCAGTGAGTTCAGTTGTCATTCTTTTAAATGTCAGATTTTTTATTTCAATTGGTAGTCTATAAATTTTCATGCACATGTAATATGAACTTTTTAAGGAGAGTGTAGTATTAGATATATTTTCAACAACAAGTCTGTCTGGGTTTCTTTTTGCGCGTGAATTAATTTCTATTGATTTTTTAAATAATTTTAGATGCTGTTTGACAAATTTACAAACTTCATAAATATACATGGAAGGTAAAGTCAAAATATTTAAATTTTCGAAAAGCAGCTTGCTAGATTCCAGTGGGCCGATGCCGCACATTGCGCGTATACATCTTTTTTGAGTTATAAATGCTCGTTCGACATAAGTTCCATTATATATGATTAATCTATAACGCAGAACCAACGCGATGTAGCCGTGGTAAGCGAATAAACAAATTTTTTAGAAGTAATTTCTAATATATTGGTCTTAACCTACGAAGGACGTATACAAATCTATTCATTTTGCTACAGACGCTGTCAACATGGTTGGTAAAACTAAGATTTTTATCTATTAATGTACCCAAAAATTTAACTGTCTCTAGCTTTTATAAAATCTTGCCATCATAATTAATGTTTATATTGATTGGTGTGCGTCCTTTTACAGCGAATTGAACATATTTCGAATTTTTCCAAATTGACGTGTAGATTGTTTACATGCAACCAATCTACCACGGATTTTAGTGTGTCATTAATTTCAGTTTCATAGTGATTGACGTTGTTATTAATTGAATTTATGACTATCGCAATGTCATCTGCAAACATGATACATTTATTAATGGCAGGTCATTAATATAAAGCAAAAATAATAAAGGGCCTAACATACTTCCCTGAGGAACACTAAACCTATTCAAATAATGATGCGAACAGCATGTGTCAACATATTTTTTTTTATCTAGGTAGTTTATCTCCACCCGTTGCTGTCTGTCATGTAGGTATGACCTAGACCAATTCAGTGCTATGCCCCTAATACCATACTTCTCTAACTTTATCAGCTATCATGTGCTACGAAATCGAAAGCTTAAGACATGTCCAGAAACAATACTGTGCTGTGCTTTTTTGTGTCAAGAGCTTTAATCACTACATCGACAATATTGAAAACAGCCTCAGCAGTCGATTTTCCCTTTTGGAAGCCGAATTGTTCTGGTTTTATAATGTTAAATTTTGTGCAATAGTCCATTAATCATTTCGAAAATTTTGGCTAAAATCGGGATAAGAGTAATCGGGCGGTAGTTGTATAGCTCAGATTTATCGCCCTTCTTATAGATCGGTTTCACTATTGATAGCTTTAATAGATCAGGAAACATGCCACATTCAAAAATATGGATTTAGAGTCCGAAATAAATGATGATGATAATGATGATTATTATTATTATATCTATTTTATTATTATTATTATTATTTTACAAACGGCGGCACTTATCATCCAAAGACTTGACCCTCGTAGAGCTCCACATCCCAACCGTATCGGTCTAATGGCCAGCGTCTGAAACACACACGCCTGTGTTACCAAGTGTAATAAAACCACATGCAGAGATGGGCAGAGTCAAAACCCAATCAACCCGGATTTCATCGGGTTTTTATCCAAAATCATGGGCGGAACGGCGAATACGTAATTTCGTAAATTCCATACTTATTACAAATTTCGATGTAACAAAAAAATTTCTTAAGGCGAAAAAGAGTGGTATCTCATTACTATGGCTGCTAACAGATTGACTTCATGTTTACATTTAACGCGTGAAATCGTTATCCGAGACTTCGACTGCATGAAATTGATAAGGACTTCACGCATTAACTGCATGCAATCGATCTCGGTTTCATGAAGTCGGTTTCGACTTCATGCAGTTAATTCGTGAAGTCGTTATCCGAGATCTCGACTGCATGAAATTGATAACGACTTCACGCATTAACTGTAAACATGCGGTCAATCTGTTGGCAGGCTAAGGATGCACATTACAATTCGATTTTTATGAAAATTGATTGAAGTGATTCTGATGATTTTTTTTTAACGATTTTCAAGGGTACCTATTTGAATAGGTACCCTTGAGAAAGGCAAATAGAATCGTGTAGATCAGAAAGTAATGAACATTTGTAATTTTTCTGTGTGCTTGTTGTCGGATCTTTTTATTTGGTTTTTCAACGACTTTTTAGCCGTAGCGCCATTTATGAGAAATCTATAAGCGTATTTCGTCATGGAAGGAATTTTTTCTAAGTATCCGATCTTCGTATTAATAATAATAACAAAGGAGTAGAGTAATTTTACAAAAAAATATTCATCGTACGTTTGACATCGATATTTAACAAGCCTCTTGCCTAAGCCTATAGGAAAGGATTTTCATTTTTCTCTATTCTATAATCTATTTCACCTACTAACTCCGTAAAAGCTGTTGGATAACGATATCGTATCCGAATCGAATGTTCTGAATAGCTCGGAAAGCGCGTTTCGATTCGAGAACGATGTCCAGTAGAACGATTCTATTAAAATATCGAAGAGTTCGGAATCGGGGTTCATGTTCGTCAGTGTCACTTACCCTCGCTTCGGTGTGGTTCTAGTTGGTATACTCCAGTTAAAAAGCCAACTGTCATTGTTTCTATTCCTCTCCCGCTCTTCTTCACGTTTCTTCTCTTCATCTTTCTACTCGTATAAAAAGAACACATCATAATCAATTATTTCATACTATAGTCTGTCTTTTTTACAAATAGGAGTCATATTTCAAAGCTTTTAATTTTAATTCAATATAGATAATCAAATCCGGCCATCGTTGTGTCGTTGTTGATCTCGATACTAGTAAATCAACTTTCAAAATAAGAATAAAGAAGGCAATAACGCAATTAGCAATCATTAGAACGTCGTAACTATTCAGTGATTTTGGTAGGTGGAAGTAGAGCTGCTAGAAGCGAACCCGCAACACTCACGTGTCCGCTTCCTTAATGGGAGAGAAGCGATAGTGGCAAACCGCCATTTAGCCCCCGGTGGAAACAGACTCCCGGAAATAGATGACGAAGATGAGGAGGAGTGGGAAGAAGCTCAGGAACAACCTAGTGCCAATGAAAGCCCGACAAAAACGTCCCGGAGAGCGATCAGCTGCGACGCTCCGCTAGGTAGTGCCATCCCCCCGCTCACCTGAATGACTACATCTGCAGAACGTCGCCGGAGAGAATGTGAGAAATGCCATACAGTGTATTTATAAGAAATACACATCATACGTTAATGTCACTAAAACTGTGTCTAGTTTTTAACTATGTAAAGCCTAATATTTCGATTTCGAGTTACAAATAACTCTCATTCATTTTATATTGGTCCGCGGATTATTTTCGAAATGATCTTCTCTTCTATGTCAGGATCACGAACGCTTGGGCGACCTTCTGGCCTATCACCCTGGAATGTGCCAGTAGTTTGAAGCCTCAAAACCATATTCCGAAAGCAGGCTCTCGAAGGAAGTTGACAGCGTTCAGCTTCTGGTCTACCATCGATTAAATCTCTCACGGGCTTGGTCTAAATTTTCGTCTGCTGCTCCGGCGCACAGCATCATTTCATAATATTCTGAATTACTTACAAATGCCATTACAATTTTATTATTTTAGATTAAGAACAACACGGAATAACGATGACAGAATGACCGACAGCGTCAATATCCATTTTATTTTTATTAATCAAAAACAAAACTGTAGGTATTGAATGTTATTGAATAAAAATGTTTCTAATTCTAAAATACTCTACCATTTTTAAATAAAAACAAATTGAACATTAAATTTTCCCGCCATTTTCGACTAACTTCAAAATAAGTGGTTGGGTGAAGTTAGTGATGTTAGAGCACGACTTTAATACCAATACCGACGAATTTTCGTATTTTTAAAAAAATTAAATTAATTTACTTAGTCATAATTTTCTACAAAAATCAATGCCAATTTACTATTTGATAGTAACTCTCTACGACTTTGAATTTCCACTGCACCTTTCGGTTACAACCTGTATATAAATTAATGGAAAAGGTGAATAGAACATTTTTAATACATGAGAGTAATTAGAAATACGTAAATAATAATCTAATATAACGTAAAAACTGAAACTACAAAAACCCGACACGTTCCATTAAACCACAGAAGAATAAATACATTAGAAGTGTTTAGTTAGCGTCCGAAGCGTGCCAACAGTAGGTCTCGTTAGTCCTACTAGAGCTCAGTCCACCACTTTCGCTTTGTATGGTATGGTTGAGTCATTCTTTCGCGTAAATTCTCTAAAATCGCAGAAAAAAATGATGGCCGCATCAAAAATGTTACCGGTAATATTTCATATCATCGGCAAGTTTTATTTTAATAAATTTTCAATTTTCCGTTTATCGTATTGATTCAGATGTTAATTGTTCGTCGTAATCCAGCACTGGTCGCAAGATGGCACACGTTGAATAAAATTTCAATATAAAATCAAAACGTCATAACTTGGAAAAGGTTTCTTCCTTTCTAACTTTCAACGATATAGCGACTGGGTAAAGTTTAAATTATATTAACATTCCAGAATTTGTCGAGTTCTTAGGTTTTCGCGATTGTTACACCTATGTGTAACTATCTATACTACTCGTATGTGTAAATGTGTGTGTGTTTCCTATGAAATGAAACAATTTTTCCGGATTTAATCAATCGATCGATCGATTGATTGATTGATTTAAATCGATCGATTGATCGATTGATCGATTGATCGATTGATCGATTGATCAATTGATCGGATGATCGGTCGACGGGTCGATCGTTCGAGCGGTCTATCGGTCTATCGGTCTAACGGTCTATCGGTCTATCGGTCTATCGGTCTATCGGTCTATCGGTCTATCGGTCGATCAATAGATCAAATGATCAATCAATCAATCGATCAATCGGTCAATCGATCAGCCGATTAATCGATCAATCGATCAATAGATCAATCGATCAATCCAACAATCGATCAATCCATCAATCGGTCAATCGATCTTTCGATCAATCCAACAATCGATATCAATCGATCGATCGTTCAATCGATCAGTCGATCAGTGGATCGGCCGATAGGTCGATCAGTCGATCGGTCGATCGGTCGATCAATGGATCAAATATGTCAAATGATCAAATCAATCGATCAATCGATCAATCGATCAGCCGATCAATCGATTAATCGATCGGTCTATCGGTCCATCGATCAATCGATCAATTAATCGATCGATCGGTCAACCAATAGGTCAATCGATCGGTCAATCGATCACTCGGGCAATCGATCGGGCAATCGATCGGGCAATTGATCTGGCATTCGATCGGGCAATCGATCGGGCAATCGATCGGGCAATCGGTCGGGCAATCGGTCGGGCAATCGGTCGGGTATTCGTTCGGGCAATCGGTCGGGCAATCGGTCGTGCAATCGGTCGTGCAATCGATCGCGCAATCCATCGGGCAATCGATCGTGCAATCGATCGGGCAATCGGTCGGCCAATCGATCAAGCAATAGATCGGGCAATCGATCGGGCAATCGATCGGGCAATCGATCGGGCAATCGATCGGGCAATCCGTCAGGCATTCGATCACTCGAGCAATCGATCTAGCAATCGATCGGGCAATCGAACGGGCAATAGATCAAGCAATCGATCGGGCAATCGGCCGAGCTATCGGTCGGTTAATCGGTCGGGCCAACGGTCGGGCAATCGATCGGGCAATAGCTCGGACAATCGGTCGGGCAACTGGTCGGGCAATCGATCGGGCAAATGGTCGGGCAATGGTTTGGACGATCGATCGGGCAATCGGTCGGGCAATCGGTCGGGCAATCGGTCGGGCAATCGATCGGGCAACCGATCTGGCAATCGGTCGTGCAATGGGTCGGGCAATCGGTCGGGCAATCGATCGGGCAATCGGTCAAGCAATTGATCACTCGGGCAATCGATCAAGCAATCGATCAGGCAATCGATCGGGCAATCGAACGGGCAACCGAACGGGCAATCGAACGGGCAATCGAACGGGCAATCGATCTGGCAATCGATCGGGCAATCGATCTGGCTATCGGTCGGTTAATCGTTCGCGCCATCGATCGGGAAATCGATCGGGCATTCGGTCGGGCAATCGGTCTGGCAATCGGTCTGGCAATCAGTCTGGCAATCGGTCGGGCAATCAGTCGAGCAATCGGTCGGGCAATCGGTCGGGCAGTCGGTCGGGCAACCGGTCGGCAATCGGTCGGGCAATCGATTGGGCAATCGGTCGGGCAATCGGTCGGGCAATCGATCGGGCAATCGATCGGGCAATCGAT
>NW_020655634.1:0-8928 GCF_003589595.1 Hyposmocoma kahamanoa | reverse complement strand
TCGGGCAATCGATCGGGCAATCGATCGGGCAATCGATCGGGCAATCGAACGGCGAACGGACGGACCGACGGACAGACGGACGGACGGACGGACGGACGGACGGACGGACGGACGGACGGACGGACGAACGAACGAACGAACGAACGTACGAACATGTTTCTAAGTGTTGTCCAAGAACATATTTCTATAGCTTTTCGAAATAACCGCTGTTGTCTTTCTTGAACTAAAAATAATAATGATTGAAAAATACTGTGACTTTTAACTTCGACTATTCCACCATTCAAAATTAAAATCAAAATAATATTTATTTCACGCGATACATGCAGCCGTAGACGCATACCACACTTAGAGGTGCCGGTGATGATTTTATACCGATTTATCGGATATCGAAGTTATAACAGGTAAAAGAACTAATATTAATTGCTATTTCGGTAACTACTCTAGCAAACCATAAAGTTTTTAATGCCTGGGTCTGTCATTTAAAAAAAATAAACAACTTCAAAAATACGTCCCGACAATCCCGTGTGTTATTGTTTGGGCTGGTGATTTCGGCGTTTATTTATTGAAAACATACCGTAAGTAGCGTTTTTTAAGTTTACCTTAAACTATACTTTAAGGAGTAATTTCATGGTAAACGTTAGAACCACTCAAACGGAATCATATTTTTTTTTTAATATTTTTTATTTTTTTATTTTTTTTATTATCATATTTATCTAAGTACACCAAAAATTTCATTAGTGCTTTTTAAGTGCAGGATTTGCGGTGTATTACTGCATTTTATTTGAAATGTTTTTGTTGGTAGGACGGAGGTATTTATTTAGCTATGCAGAATAATAATTTTTATTTATAAAAACTTGTATTTAAACTGAATGCTTTTCTAATTTGCGAAACCAAATAGCCGCCATTTTGCGGTAGGAGGAGCGCATCGCGTGAGCGGCTAAGTCAGCATTATTACACTTGAAAATGTAACATTGGTTGAACTCTACCGCTCATTCGTAAGGCAGATTCCCCTGAAAAGAATGAGCAAGAAACTCTAGGGGTTGCTCTTTGTAAATAACATTTGTACGCATTCAACATTTACATATATTTTCTTTTTGCTTTCAAACATCAAAAAATCGACACTACCTTGAGCTATACGGGTTACTACCACAGATTTGTGTCATCCAAGTACGCAGAAGTTAAATCTTTCGTATAAAGTTTTTGTTTCACTATAGTTTTATATCTCGTGACAGGCAAATTTTGTATATCAACCGGAATCTTGTTATAGAAGCGTATACACTAGTCGTAGACGACTACAGGTAGTTTATTTTTATTCCTCGTAATAATGTTATGTCTGTCACTATTTTTCACAAAGAAATTACTATTCCTACCATTCATAAACGTACTGTGAGGCTAGTGTAAGAATGTTAATTTCCTTCAACTTATCTCTCAAAAACACTCTGGGGGTAAATTGCCCTAACCGCACGTTTCTGCAAAACAAAGATTCTATTGATATTGCATTACCCCGAAGCAAAAAAAATGTAATAGTAACTATAAATACTTCCAAGTTGACTGAAGGCGGCCTGTACCCTTTGGCAGCTGAATAAAACCCGACGACAACCGAAATACGAAGCTTGCCGAGGGACATTGCCATAACAGAAGCACTGTACTTGCCTGGACGAACTCTGTCACTGCACTTTCTTTGTTAGCGATTTGAAGCTCTGAGTGGCACTGCATCTGTTATGTATAGGCGTGTAGCCTACCACCAAGCACACGACTTAAATGTCCCGCCACATGATATTATATAACAAAGACAAAGCAATATGAAAAGAGATGAGATAACACACAGTAGATAAGAAATATGCTTTCTCGAATAATAGCGAAATAGGATCGATTTAGTACCGTCTGTACTGCTCACTCCAAATAAGAAATAGAATGGATAGTATTGAGTACCGCGAGAAACAATGGACACAAACCATTTTCTTAATGTACAGTCAACAGCACACCAATCTATTTATTTTTGTTCGAACATCGCCGCCAATGCAACGGAACAAGATCCGTCAAACGTGTAGCTAGATGTGTTATCGTACATAACGGGTGCGTATACAAAATATATCTATGTAAAGTTCTTCATGTCACGAATTAGTTAGGTAGAAACTACGAATTTCTGCATTACTTACCTTCCAATCTGGTTCAGTAGGGTTGTTTATCAAGTCCACATCGGCTGAAAAAGAGAAACAATTTTACAATCTCATTCATATTTTCAATCTAATTGTTTTTATTTTCATAACTCATTCCCATTTTCCATAGCCCTAAAAGTTTTTAAAGAACGCCCGGGGTACATGAGGGGAGTCGGGCGGCGCGGGCCGCATCCTGCAAGTACGCTTAATTTGCCGGATCGAGCGCTAGGGGTTAACGTGTACGTATTTTAAAATATTTTTGAACACGTTCAGCGAGTTCAATTAAAAGAATTGTATCATATATGTACATAGGGTTATTCATACAATACTTATTATACGGACACATTTCATATTACATATTAATATTTATACGGACACATTTCGGGGAGTGTGCACAGGAACTTTTTAATTTGGTTCCACCCTCACCGTTTCTCCTTCGGTCGACTAGAAGGTTCGGAATACCCCATCCTTATGCCGTTGATTTACCACGATACGTACGACAAAAGAATGAAATACTCTACTTGTGTTTCCCGAAAAGCACAACTTGGGGCTATTGGCGGTGAATAGGCATTTTTTAGACAAACGCGTACCGTCGTCGGTCACATCGTAGCTTAACATCAGGTGAGATTGTGGCCAAGCGTGTGTCTATTTATAAAAAAACAATACTAACAGCTTCGCTGTATTATATGACTAACAACATAAACAACAACTTTTGTTCCATGAATCATCATAAATGAAAGACTTGTATGAGCACTTGTGCCGACGTCGGTACACTCCACGGTAGGCACTCATCGCATAACCTTGTGCGAGTGACGGAGCCCTGGTATGGGTTTTTGTTTAATAGAGCAGCAACTGTGTACAAAATAGTAGCTATACCACTGAAATTGTGCTTTTGTGGCTATCACAGTGGTAGCTCCAAAGCTGCCTATTTATATAGCTACATAGTGGTATTACATGATCTCGCAAATCTACACATTTCTATAGTCTGTGTTTTAGACGGAGTGAAATGACAGTTCATTGAGCAAGTGTTGCCCGCTTGCGAGCAACTAATTTATCGACTATCGACTGAATGTTGGTCACGCTTAAGGAATAAATAGCCGAACTTGTTTCATTTTAACCATCCTCGACCAATTCATCCAATTACTGAGCACAAGTTCATTTGAATTGTAAATTTTTGTAAGATCACTATGCTTATAAAAATACAAAGAGGAGACGTATTCTAAAGTTTTTAATTTTAATTCAACATAGATAATCAAATCCGGCTATTCTTGTTGAATAAAAATTTATTTCGATACTAGTAGGCCAACTGTCGAAATAAGAATAAAATAACGCATTAGTAATTATTAAAACGTCGTAACATTCAAACTTCAGTCATGTTTGACAATTTATCGATAAAACTATCGACAACAACATAACTATTTAAAATTTTATAAAAACTGGCAACCTTACAAAAGTTATTTTACTCCATCTTCAAGAAAGACAGACCATAGGTTTTTGTCACCAATTTGTAAATTTTTTTTAAATATATGATATTGATTTGAAATAACATATGAACATAATGTTATTTTTTTCTATAAATATAGAGAAACCCGAAAACTTGTACGTTTCCTCAACAGTCGATACAACCTTAGCTTGAATTCAAATGTTTCCGTACTAATAAATTCATTTTGCTTGGGTCGCGCGGCGGGGCCACTTGCTTTATTTCAGAATTAATATCTTTACAAACGAAATTAAGGCCGTCTGAAAAATATATATTGTACTATACTGTCGTCCACTAACTAAAATGTGGCTAAGTGACAAATGGTCAAATAACCGTTTTAAACATTGACTTACAAATAAATGGACGACGGGTCTAATACAAAAACCACGAAAAAAATGTCCCAAGTCAATCTATTTAAACGTATGGACATGTAAAGGAATATGAAAAAGCTAAAACGTTGAATTTAAATTGTAATGTCATCGCAATACTGTCTAATTTTGCTTGCTTCGCTGTCAGTCGAACAAACGAAGACTAAAGCGTGAATGACGCTCTGTATACGATTTTAACGCTCTTTAAGTTCGGACACTTTTTAGCGCGGACCCGACGTCCATATAATTGTAAGTCAATGGTTTTAAATAAAAAATTAAAATTAGTTAACACGTACGACTTATCGGAACTTACCCTAACGATACATAGCTGAAATATCATTAAACAAATTTCCATATTCTGAAAACGGGATTATGGTTTTATTATGATACCTCAAAAAAATATTTTGTCACGTTTTAGTTAGCGGTCGGCAATAAGTATACATGTTCTATTTAGTTCAGTTTATACAAAAAATTGTAATTGGTTTATTTATTGAATACAGCGGATTTTTGCAAAATTTCGAGGTAAATTTGCGTTTTCTTTTTCTGTCGTGAAAACTTTTACGAATCATGTTTTCGCACCGTATGCTAAGTAATCAGTACGTAATCCTCAATTTTACTTTCATTGATTGATTCGAAACTTTCATTGTTATGAAGAATCAACCAAAGGCTTTATTCAGAATGGCGGCGGGCGCGGGTGCGTGTAAATATAATGTACATCTGTTGCGGGTACATCTGTTGTCTCGGTCCGCCCGTACCTTTCACAGTGCTTGCTCTAGCGTCTAGCGTCTGTTCGCGATTTCGACGTGCGGGTCTACCCGCTCGTAGCCGCTTCGGCACTGAGATGGAAGACGCCAAGACAATTTTTCATTGTCCTGACTTTTTTGCAGGGAAATAAAGTTTTTTTTAGTTAGGCTGCTAACAGTTAGTGGTCGTTATGAACTTCATGCAGTCGTGTTCTCAGCTGCGTGTAGTTGGTAACGATTTCTCGCATTGCAAACATGCAGTCCACCTGTTAGCTGCCTGAGCACCAATTAGAAAATTATATTTATAACCCAGAAATAAAAGACTTGTTATCTAAATAATCGCAATTGTTTCCACCCGTTATTTAGAATAAATGTTTAATTTTACTTACAAGGTAACCCAGTGTTGTGCATATCATCGTCGTATGGATCGTCATCTTTGTCGTGGTTTTTATCGTCGTCATCTGAGGTATCAAATGCGTTTCGACCATCTCTTTGATCATCCTTATACCTGCTGTCTAGCTCGTGAAGACTCTCAGTCATATATACTATTGTTTTTTGGAAGGTCACCATACAACTGTACAGGTATAAGAGGTAGTACGTGGTCGCGTACCTTGTATGGTTCCTGGAATGTAAATGTTGTGAATAATACTGGTTGTAGCACAACGGACGAAATATATTTCGGTAGGTTGCAACGATGTCTATGTACTAGCGTACTAGTTTCACTGATGTGCAGTGAAGACGCTGCACTACATTTAGTTGGTTGTCAAACATTCAAGATGGCTGACGCGGATTCGGTCCTCTTTAAAAATTTATTTACATCGGTGTGGTGCACACATTTCGCTGTTTGACTAATTATGCGATCATAAAGTTTGGTTTTTATGCATTACAATATTTGATAGACGCAATGGGAAAACAAAAAAAAATTAAGGAGGGAATTTTAGAAAACAAGGGACTTGCGACGAATCAGCGGTGATAACGTTAAAAAAATAATTCAATTTTATATCGGCGATCGAAAGAGAAGGAAAAAGATGGAGATATTCATGTCTCTACTTCGCTCATGTAAAGAAAAGTAGTTGTAACCAGTTTGGGAAATGACTGTTAAAAATCTGAAATCACCATCCCCAATGCATTCGCGATCGACGTATAGTAAATTTATTGCGGTTCTAGCGTGCTCTTAATAAACCACAAAAAATATTTTTTGACTAAAAAGTCGTTGAAAATCAACTACTAACTACTGGTATAGTGTCTGCCACGTTTGCTAGAAGACGTCGGTTCGAATCCGGCCGGATCTAAGGAATTTTTTCTGAGTGTTCGATCTTTGTATTAATAATTATCACTATAAAGATATTTTATAACCGATTACACTTACCTACTGGCGTAAAATTTGACGACAAGGTTGTATATTTCTACCATTTGCTGATATTTTGAGACTAGATTGTACGTCATGTAGCCTATTTCGTAATGTTTGCTGCCCCAGTAAATCTCCCTGTACTTGTAATGTCTGTAGATATCCTTTATTCTGTAACACATACAGAGGGCGGGTGTGTGTCAGGCGTGTGTCAGGTCGGGAGAACGCATCGAATATAAATAAGGCGCACTATAAGTTTCCGGAACTGGCCACTTACATTAACAATATTTAAAAAGTAATTAGAACATTTGAAAATGGAACACTTTGGCTGTAGAATACAGTTTGTTTCATCTAACTGTCACTTGTTTTTACATTGTGGCGTCGTTTTAGAAATTGGTTGTCTACATCGCCATGGATTTAACTCGTGAAAATTTTCGTAGTATGATTTTCTACGATTTCAAGTTTGTTAAATTATTAACAGGTCAGGGAGCTTCGCTCGGCTTCAAACTGTTTTTGGCGATGAAGCACCACACAAGACGACTATTTACAGCTAGTTTGCAGAATTCAAACGCGGTCGTATGAATCTCAGTGACGAATTTCGTGACGGTCGCCCGACCACTGCTGTGAACAACAAAAACATCGATGCTGTGCGCCATATGATCAAAACAGACAGGTACTCGTATGTGACGTACGATGAGATTCGGGCATCTTTAGGCATAGGCATGAGTCAAATACAATAAATACTACACAAACATTTGGGTGTGAAAAAGCTGTGCTCTCGGTGGATCCCACACAATATGACTGAGGCTCAAAAAACGGATCGCGTCACTTGGTGCGATGCCATGCTTACCAGATTCAACGAAGGGGCGTTAAATTTAGTGTGGGACATAGCAACAGGTGACGAAACATGGATTTATAGTTACAATCCCAAAACAAAGCAGGCATCGAGCGTATGGGTGCGAAACCAACCAAAGTGGCGCGCATGCAAAGTGCCTCTAAGCGGATGATTACTTCTTTTTTTAATAAAACTGGACACGTGGCTACTGTTGCTTTGGAGAATCGTTGTACCGTGAATAGTAATTGGACACAAGCATTTGTTTGCCGGAAGTTATTGACAAACTCACCATGATAATGCCAGTTCTCACACGGCCAGACAGACAAATGAATTTTTGAAGGTGAACAACGTTGACCTTATGAGTCATCACGCGTACAGTCCCGACTTGACACCTTGTGACTTTAATTTATTTCCAAAAATTATAATAATAATAATAATAACGCACACACTCAACATAGCCCCGCACTAGGGAAACCCTATGTCGCGGGTGCCATGGGCACATACATAGACAAACACAAATTACACCCAAACTCACGAGAGAAATAAATGCAGGCCATACAAATATTTCTCCCGGCCCGGGAATCGAACCTAGGACCTCTGCGTGGCAGTCCGGCATGGTAACCGTTCGGCCACGGAGGCAGTTAAAAATTAAGAACCAGTTACGCGGTCAATGATTTTCATCACCCGAAGAGGCCGTTGAAGAGTATGTAAAATATGTTTCAGAGATAGTCACGGAGGCGTGGCACAAATGTTTTCAAAATTGGTTCATTCATATGAAAAAGTGCATTTACACTAACGGAGAATATTATGAGAAACAATAAATTCATTTCTGACCATTTATAGTATTTTTTTCTTATTCATTCCGGAAACTTACAGTGCGCCACACGTATAACAAGAAATAAAGACGAAATGTCATTTGATTTCTTTGAAAATTCTGCCAAATCATTACGATGACAACTGCGCTACAATTGGCCAGCCCGAATTCAAAACAATTGACGGGTGTCGTCAATTGTTTCGCTTCAAAACGATCAGTTTGACTTCAGCTTTACTATAATGGACGAAAATTTAAGAATTGCATATTTAATATTTACTTCCCGATGAAATGTGATTCCGTTTGTTTTGTAATTAGATGTTTTGCTGTTTTTCCCACATTACCGAATGGAACAGCCCCCATTGTTAGAGGTATTATCTTTATTACAATAAATACAGAATATTTTTTAATATACGGATACGTACGCACAGGTCAGTTGTTGGCGTTGTACTATTTCAGCTTTCTAATTTGTGATTTCAGCGCAAACGAGAGTTGATGTTTAATAAGGCCCATTTACCTGATGAGTTGCCAGGGATACATGGCCCTTATTTCGTTTCTATTTCTGGTTATTCCATGATTGAATATCATGATGTTTGTAAAACTACCATGTAAAGAATAAATACGAACCCAGATTTGTAAGTAGAGTTTAACGTAGCACACGCTTTTCTAATACTGCCTACTGTGAATGCGTGAATAGCGAATCGTTTTTTGAATCGTATGTAATGTTTGCGTGTAGGTATCGTCCCATGTGTCACTGGAACAAATAACGTAATAACGATGAGATAGATTTAGACATAGAGAGACAGAGAAACCACACTTCCTGAGATGAATAAGTGCCCGGGTTTTAATGCCCAAAAGCGAGGGCACAAATAATTTAAAATCAAAAACAATGTAAATATTTGTTATAATTATTAATACAAACGTCTTCTAGCCAACCGTGGTAGACGCTATACCGACTAAACCATGGAACGAACCAGCGGACATCACCAATTTTTCTGTGTGCTTGTTGTCATATCTTTGTATTTGGTTTTTAAACGACTTTTTAGCCTTTTTTTGTATTCGTAATTATAACAAACTAGTGGAGCAATTTCACAAAAATATACTTGAAAAAAAATTTAAATGTTTGTTTTATATGGAGTTTTGGTCAAATTCTATGACATAATTACAAAATATCTATTGCTAAA
>NW_020655633.1:0-31086 GCF_003589595.1 Hyposmocoma kahamanoa | reverse complement strand
GCATGGCCTCGCTCACGCTCCCAGCATGTCCTTCGGCGAATTTCGTGTCACTGATTACGTTGCTGAGAGGCCTGCGCCTCCCACTCGCGACTCGGTAGGCCTGGCCCCAGGGGTCCAGGTTTCCGGAATTGGCGATCGACTTAAAATACAAAAGATGCGCCTCATCCATGGCTGCCCTATAGCTACGCCTATGCGCATGGAACCGCTGTTTCGCTGCATCCTCAACAGGACCCCCAAGCTGTCGAGTAGCCTGCCACGGCCTGCGTAACCTGCAGTTCTCCCGGCGAAGGGAGTCCAGTTCCTGCGTCCACCACTCATATGCTCTATCGGTCTTCCCCGCCCTGACCGATCCCAGAGTCCGCCTCGCGGTGGCTGTCACCATTCGGGTAAAGTCAGCGCAGATGGTCCCGACGGAACGGTTCCATCTCAAGTTTCTCACCCTCCCATGGATCATGTCCTCGAAACGTCTCCAGGGCACTCCGCGATCCCGGAACCTTATCAGCTCTTCTGGCGGCTCTGCGCGGGGAGTCAGGCTAGTGCTTGCCACCACGAACGTTATGAGCCGGTGGTCACTCTCGATAACGTCCTCGTGCACTCGCCACCCCGTCACCGGACTACCTCTTGTTGTGAGGGCGAGGTCGATGTTGGACGCTCCGTTAGGTGTTGAGAACGTAGGGGGGCTGGTTCCTCCTGGTTCTCTAACCTAAAACGGCTATATAGGATAAACGCCTCCATCACGCCTCCATCATTTCCCGACGGTGCGTGACGTCTGGCCCTCGTCCCGTGTACTGCCGCGGCTCGCAGTACCACATCGGAGAGTGCGCGTTCGAGTCGATACACATTATCGTCTTCTTGCCCCTGAGATGATCCAGTACCACGCCGAGGTGTTCCAAGTGAGCATCTATGTCGTCGCTGTACTGAAAGTACGCTGAAACCAAGTATACGCCCTCTTTGTCGTTAAGAAGATGGCACACTGTGCAGTGTGTGGTCGACAGGTGGTGCAAGAGAGCGCATACCAGGTCCCGACGACGAACGTAGATGCCCGCCTTGCCTCGGTCGCCGCACTGCAGTATGCTGCTTGCGGCGTCAAACTGGGCTCTGGGATAATGTTCCTGGACGAGAACGACGTCCAGGCCCAGTTCCTGTGCTATGTAAGTATACACAGCGGTTGCACGTCCTCCCACTAAAAGTGCACCTCACTAACATCCGAGGTCTGCACTCAAATCTCGATTCGGTCCACTACCACCTTGAAACCGACAAACCGCAGCTGCTGTTCCTCACAGAGACGCAGATCAGATGTCCGACTGACGCAGCGTACCTCAGCTACCCCGGGTATACTCTGGAGCACAGGTTCGTACCTCGTGCCGGAGTCTGTGTGTACGTTCGCGATGACATCTGTGTCAAGCGTCTCAAGAACCTTGAGGCACCGAGTTTTTCAATTTTGTGGCTTCTGGTTGACACAGGAGTTACACAAATAGTGTACTGCTGTGTTTACCGATCGCACAGTGGAGATCAGGAGACGACCAAGCTGTTCCAATATCTAAGTGAGACGTCTGATGAGATTCAGCATAGGTACCCAGCGGCGCAACTAGTCATTCTGGGGGACTTTAATGCACACCATCAAGAATGGTTGTTCCCATACCAGAAGACCGATCACGCTGGGAGAGAGACGCGTAAACTTGCGTTAACGCTAAGCTTATCCCAGCTTGTCAGTGGCGCCACTAGGATACCAGATGTTGAATCTCATACGGCTAATTGCTTGGACCTTCTGCTGACAACTGATCCGGACCGATACTCTGTGGTTGTGGAGGCCCCACTGGGTACTTCCGACCATTGTCTGGTGAAAACTGTATCCGTATACTCCCCACCCGATCAGGGCCCTAGTGGTATGAGACGGGTGTGGCGATACAAGTTAGCAGATTGGGACGAAATGCGCCATTTCTTTGCGTCATATCTCTGGCAGGCGTGCTTTACTTCAGGAGACTCGTCGAGCTGTGCTGATGCTGTAGTCGAGGTCTTGCGTTTGGGTATGGAGTATTACATTCCATACTCTGATGTACCCAATGGACCCCAAGCTCGTCCATGGTTTAACGCTAATTGTAGTTGTGCTGAAGCACGTAAACAGTCCGCGTACCAAGCTTGGGCAGATGCTCGACTACGCAAAACTCCGAGTACTCAGAACATGAAGAAAGCTTTTAATAAGGCCGCCAAGAAGTGCAAAAGCATGTTACGTAGGGCCAAGTTCGACCATGTGCGCCGCATAGGAGCCAAGCTTGCCTCTTATCCAGCAGGCAGCAAATCCTTTTGGTCCCTGGCCAAAGCGGTCGAATCGAACTTTTGTCGCCCATCTTTGCCACCTCTGCTGAGGCCGGATGGCTCGCTGGCTCATACTGCGGAAGAGAAGGCGAATCTCTTTGCCTCACTCTTTGCAGAAAATTCGCGTCTAGATGCCGCAGGGACCCTACCACCTACTTTACCTCAGGCTGGCTGCACTATGGCGCCAGTTCGCATACGCCAAAAAGAGGTACTTAGAACTCTGCGAAATCTAGACGTGAATAAAGCTAGCGGGCCAGATGGAATTCCAGCAATAGTCCTTCGTAACTGTGCACCTGAGTTGTCTCCTGTTCTCACACGCCTGTACCGCCTCTCACTTGAGACTGGTGTAGTTCCCAGATCGTGGAAGCTTGCACGTTTGCAAGCTTCCACGATCTGGGGAAGCAGAGCTGACCCTGTCAACTATAGACCTATCTCAGTCACTTCCATACTCTGCAAGACTATGGAACGTGTACTCAACAACCGTCTCCTATCGTACCTTGAAGACAACGATCTCCTCAGTGATCGCCAGTACGGATTCCGACGAGGGCGATCTACTGGGGATCTTCTTGTGTATGCCTGTCACATATGGAGCGAGGCTATAGAAAAGCAAGGCGAAGCACTTGCAGTGTCTTTGGACATTTCTAAAGCCTTTGACAGGGTCTGGCACGCAAGCCTTTTAAGCAAGCTTCCCTCTTATGGGCTTCCCACTGACCTTTGCAATTGGATCTCGGATTTCTTGAGCGAACGTTCGATTCGAGTGGTCTTAGAAGGCTACTCTTCCGAACATATGGCGATAGATGCCGGAGTTCCTCAGGGTTCCGTACTGTCTGCAACTCTCTTTCTGCTGCATATCAATGATATGTTAATTCCAGGTACCTTTGCGTATGCTGATGACAGCACAGTTGTAGATAGGTACTTGACCAATGCAAGGGTCAGTGGAGAGGAAATCCAGTCTTGTCGAGAGTCCATGGTTAGCCGTTTAGATTTGACACTCCAGGCAGTCTCCGATTGGGGCAATGCCAATCTTGTCAAATTTAACGCTACCAAAACGCAGGCGTGTCTATTCTCCACAAAACGGAGTCCCTTTGAGCTGACTCCGACTTTTCGTGATATATCCATACCGATAGCCGATTGTCTCCAGCTACTTGGAATGGACCTGTCGTCCAATTTGAACTTCGGCAGATACATTGAATCCACGGCCAAAAATGCAGCAAGGAAGCTTGGGATCCTTTCCAGGGTGAGGCGGTACTTTACACCGGGACAGTTGCTCCAGCTGTACCAAGCACAAGTCCGATCGTGCATGGAGTACTGCTGCCACCTTTGGGATGGCTCTGCGACATATCAACTGGCCACTTTGGATTCAATTGACAACCGTGCCAAGAGACTTATAGGTGACTCGGAATTAGTGGAGGCGAAGCTGCAGAGCCTTGAACACCGCCGTAAAGTTGCCTGCTTATCGGTATTTTACAGGATATATCACGGAGAGTGTGCGATGGAATTACATGATTTAATTCCGCCTTCCCCTTTCCATCACCGGGGGACTAGGCGTAGGCTTGGGTTCCACCCCTATGTTGTGGATATTCCAAAGATTCGCACGAAGCGTTACGCTTCCACATTTATATGGCGAACGGCTATGGAGTGGAATTCCCTGCCTGCAGACTTGTTCCCTGAACGTTATAACTTGGACCTTTTCAAGGCGAGAGTGAATAGGCATTATTTAGGTGTGCATGCTCCATCGTCGACCTCATCGTCACTTTCCATCAGGTGAGATGGAGGTCAAATGCGCACCTATATTTTATAAAAAAAAAAAAAAAAAAAAATCAGGGGCACCTCGGTGGTGGCAAGCTCGGAGCCACCCAAGTTTATTTGGCCAATTTGTAATACCGTGTTGGCCATTTATACGTAGTTCGTGGTCTCCATCAGCCTTTTCTCGGCGTGAACCCGAGCTGGCCACTCTTTGCTCGCTGTGGGGTGGCTCCGTGCCCCCTGGTGGCCGAACCTCGTGCAGGTTGCACATGCCTGCTCTTCCGATTGACATTCACCTTTTTCGTGGCCCGGTTTCCCGCATCTGCCGCACGTGACTTCCTTTGCGGGGCATCTCGATATTGTGTGGCCGTAAATATGGCACTTGCTGCAACAGGGGGGGCTACAATAATCTTCCACGGGCACTACGTCCCAGCCCATGTAAAGACGTCCTTTAGTCACCATTATCTTTCTAAGTTCCGGCGTGCACGCTATCACTAACGTGGTTCTGTGGCCGCCACGTCTACCCTTCTTGAAAGCAAGCCGGCAACTGTTCTGTATCTTGGCCAAGGACCAAGTGTTGTCCTCGGAGAAGTTCTGCTCATGGATTATGGGCAGAACCTCGGCCAGCTCTGGGTCCCCCTCCACGTTGCGCAATGCCACCAGGGGGTTCCTTTTATTAGCCTCTGTCACTCTTAAAGACGGAGGGGCCGCCTGCCGCAGTCTAAGGGCGTCCTCCTTTGTGCGAGTCTGCACCACTACTCCCGCCTTACCCACCTTCCGGACAGCTTCTATATTAATCCCCAGGGTTGCCGGGGTAACACTCTTCTTGAGGAGAGCTTTTGTGTCCTCAGCTGTTTTCAGTTCTGCGTTCCCTTCCGCCGGATAGAAGGCCAAGCCAGGGCCAGTCGGTCGGCTACGCAGTTTGTCCGCGTAGGATCCTCCCATTTTGGGGGCGGCGCCTGCAGTAGCGCTAGTGGCTACCGCGGCGGCCGCCGCCTCAGCAGCAGCAGTTGCAGCGGCGGATGCCGCCGCGCACGCGGCCTCCTCCCGGGCCTTTGCCGTCTCGGCTTCGGCCCTTGTAGCGCGCTCCTCCTCACGCGGCCTGGCCTCCCCCAACACCGTGGCCCTGGCCCGCTCCGCCTTAATTGCCAGGCAACTCTCCTCGGCCAAAAGTCCTAAATGGCCGACAATCTCCATCATTTCACTCAACTGACCGTTGATACTGGCGAGGTCGGCCTTATTCAGGCGAGAGTTGGGTCCACCCGCCACTCCGCTGATGGATCTGGCGCACGTGTTCGCTCGTGATAACAGCTGGCGCGATGTTAGTCGGTCTAGGTCTCTGCCCATACTGCAATCATCCAGGTCGTCGTCATCTGTAGATGAGCACGGCGTGCGGTAGTCTTGGGCGGGAGTTGTAGATGAGTATCCTGATCCTGCTGGAGGAGGCTGGTACAGTGCAGCCCTCAGCCTTCTCTTTGGCTTCGCCACTACTGTGGTCTCGTCCGGAGACAGAAATCTTTTCGATGTCCCTCCTGCATTGTCCATTTGATGAGGGGTGTTTGGTGGTGGGTCGGGTGATGCGTGTGGTGACATTGTCGCCATAACGGCTTGAACGGCTGCCGTTGCCGCGGCCACCGCCATCGCTGCCGGATCCTGGATCCCACCGGGTGGAGGGGTGAAGACGGGGGGTGGTGGGTGTGCCGGCGGAGGGGTCCGCGTCAGCCGTGGCCGCCTGCACTCATCCTAGTGAAGTCCTAGTTGAAGTTCTAGTTGAAGTCCTAGTTGAAGTCCTAGTTGAAGTCCTAGTTGTCGTTCGTGTATTTAGTCTACTAAGACGTTATAGAAAATTGTCTACAGTCGTTCGTGTATACACCCACGAAACAAATTTGTTCGTGTATCGGAACACAAAACACTGTTGACATCTTGACAGCTGTCAAACGACAATGTCACACGTCAGTGTCACTACCACTATAAGCACGTGCGACCACGCGGTCGATTATAACCTAGAAATAACCTAAAACTATGAAATATAAAGAAAAATAGTGTCTAAATGCACAAAATAATTAAAAGAGATTGTCAAGCATAAAAGAAATTAAAAGACACTAAAAGGGTACTTCCCTGTCCCTTTCCCGGCTGGGAAAAAGGGTAAAATCCAAGTTTATTACGCACCACTTGCACTGCACAAAAACTAGGGTCTAAGCCGAAATAAATACTTTTATTTAATTGAAAAATTAAATAAATTCTATTTTACAAGAAAAACAATCACGGAAATGGAAAAACCACTTTCCACAATTAGTAACTACGGAGCGACCGAGAGAACGTGCGCACTCGACGGCGGTCGGCACCGAAGTCGGAGCAAACCCACCACCTCCCATGGTCCTTCCTGCCTCTCGGCGTACGGACCTAATCGCGGGTGGCGCTCACGGTACTTGCGCGGGCTCTTTCCCGTGGAGCGCGTCTTGACTCCCTACAAATTCTGTTTCCTTGTCCCTTCTGTGTTCACTTCCCCCCTTTCTGGGGCATGTACAGTACACACACAGCACTTCACGTCGACCGCCCCGTACGTATGGGCGCTAGGCTTCATATGCACGTCGTAAGTTGTGCCACGAGTGCGCAAACTCACAAAATCTACGGAAGTTCCCTGGGCTGGCCACGAGGGTGTAAAAATATGCCGGACCGAACCCCGTTTGCTCCAGGCTGTCGAGCATGATGTTCCTCTGCAGTGTGTACAGCTTGCATTCCCACAATACGTGGTCGCGACTCTCACTGGGCTCACCACACGGACACGACGCAGAATCGCACAGCTTCATACGATGCAAACGTGCTCTGAAGCAGCCGTGTCCGGTGAGCAATTGGGATACCACGTAATCCGGCACAACCCATGTTGAGGAGAGTCGGGCGGAAATATCATGGAAGAAACTGTACAGCTCGCGACCATTGTCGCACGAAGTCCACTGTGCTTGCCAAAGAGCGACGACTTCCCCTCTAATTTCCCGTTTTTTCTCCCTACGCTCCCTGTAGGCCAGTTGGGGACTCTCCTTCTCAACTCTCCCGGCCCGAAGCACTTCCAGGTCGGCGGGAAATACGCCCGCAAGCACCGGTAACGCTGCCGAGCTGACCGACCTGTAAGCCTTCGTTAGCAAAATAAGGGCTGGTCTTTGCGTACGGAGTAACGCTCTCCTCACTGGGTATATTGACGAGCGATGATACCATACGGCAGCAGCGTAAGAAAGGACCGCCACATAGGTCCCTGAAAACAGGACCCTGAGGGCGGGGAACTTAATGCCCCAGGTCGATGCAGATACTCGCGCTATCTTCCCGAAGGAGTTCGCTGCCTTCTCGCGGATGAACAGTGCATGCTGCACGTAGGACCTCGCATCGTCAAGCACCACGCCCAGGACACGGGCCTGCGTCACGCTCGGTATCGAAGCACCATCCATTCTTGTGGTTGGCGAACGTTTAAATCTTCCTTTGTAAGTCATAGTTTGCGACTTGCCCGCCGAGAAGCCCAGACGGTTGCGACCTCCCCATTGGGACACTGCGGTGAGAATGGTCAAGGCTTTGGACTCGATGACGGCACGCGAAGGTGCTTCGATAACGATCGTGACGTCGTCTGCGTATGCCACCATATTTACTCCGTCCGGTTTTGGTAGCTGCAGTAGATCATTGAGAAGGAGGTTCCACAATGTCGGTCCCAGAACTGATCCCTGTGGACATCCCATGGTGGAAGTTTTCCACACCACCTGTTGGCCGACGATTAACCCTACACGTCTGTTAGAAAAATAACTGATTAGAATGCGGTAGATGTTGGGCGGAATGCCACACTGTTTGACTTTCGCGATTATCATCGGCCACCAGGCGTTGTCTAATGCACCTGAGATGTCCAAAAAGATCAGCTGCACGTAGTTTTCCACGGATCTATCAGTAATCGCATTTATTGCGTTGAGCGCCGTGACCGTCGAACGACCACGGGTAAAACCATGTTGCGAGGATGAAATGTTACGATAGAGGCAGGGAGCGCAGGCGAGTATGACGCGTTCTAGAATTTTCCAAAAGATTGGGAGCAGCGTAATCGGACGATAAGCTTTAGGGTCATAGAGAGGCTTGCCGTTTCCCTTGGGCAGTACAGCTATCTTGCCAGTCTTCCAAATGTCCGGGAAGACGCCTTCAGAAATGCAGAAATGCAGGTAGATCCGCCACATTTCATCGGAGGAGGCGTTCCAGGCCCACTTCACGATCTTCGCGGAGATACCGTCCATTTCAGGAGCTGTGTTCGGTAGTTTCCGGATAATGTTCTCTATGGTAGACCTACTTGGGGTATCGCAGTCCTTTCCTGTTGGGCAGATCGCCGCAGATAGCCTGACCTCGCGGTGGAAAGCGTCGTCTCGGTCGGCCTGGTCGTCCGGGCAGAGGACACGTAGAAGGCCCGACATGGTGTCCCCCGTAGTATTTGTGTAACCGTCCACGAGTTTGGCGCCGTTCATTATATTTGCATGAGGACGGATACGCCCGCAAGCTTCACGGTAGGCCAACCCCCATGGATCATCATTACCGGAGTCCGCGATGGACTGAAAGAAGGCCAGTTCAGCGCTTTTCATAGCCTTCTTATAGCGGATGCGGGCAGCGCGTAACATGTCATGGAGTTCCTTCTCCCGGTCACCCTCATTTCGGCGAGAAGCCTGCCAACTGCGTCGAGCCAGGGCAACCTCAAGTCGCATACGATCCAGGTCAGGGGACCACCACTCGTACCTGCCGTCGTTCCTCTTCGCAATGCGTCCCAAGTATTCGCGTGCCGTTTTTAATAAGATGTCCGAGTACTCTTCGCATAGCCGACCGGCAGGACCACGAACGCGTAGTCTACCCATGCGGGCGTGTAGAGCCGAGCAAAACGGTCTCCAATCTACACCGCGTTCCCGAAAGATGGTAGTCGGCACACTCACCCCACCGATGTCGGTCGAGGCAGTCAACCTTGTTGTCGCTATCGTAAACGTTATCAGCTGGTGATCACTAAGGCTGGCACCCTCGTGGACTTTCCATTCTGATACATTCATACCTCGCGTTGTTAATGTGAGGTCCACGTTGGACGAACCTGTTGGTCCACAAAATGTAGGCGGTTGGTCTGGTTGATTGTGCAGCATCAGATTCCTACCCAAGATAAAGCCCTCCATATTGTTTCGCCTGTAATCTGTATCGGGGCCGCGGCCCACATATTGGCGGCGCTCACAGAACCATAGAGGCGAGTGAGCATTACTGTCTACGCCAATCAGGACGGGGACCCCCGACAGACGGTTCATCACGGTCTCGAGATGTTGCAGATGTTGTGCAATGTCTTGGCTATATTGAAAGTAGGCCGATACTACGTGTAGTGCAACCCCTTCGCATTCCACGTGTGCGACCAAACAGTGTTCCGTGCTAAGGTGGTGCAGAATGGTGCACGCGATGTTCCGGTTGAATATTAGGATGCCAGCCTTGGGATTCTCGCCACACTGCAATATACCGGGACGGCTATGATATTGCTCCTGAACGAGAGCAAGATCAAGCCTGCACGTCTGCGCTACCACTGGTAGTTCAGTAGTGGCGGCCTCAGAGCCCTGTAGGTTCAGCTGTGCTATATTTAACGTTTTATGCATACTGGATCATGTTAAGCGCCAGTTGCTCTGCATGTAGGCGCGCCGGACAGTTGATGGCCCCGGTAGGGTGCGTTGAAGAGTCTTTGCGTTTGAACCTTTTGCAGGTGGCGCAGCACTGGATAGTTGATTGGCACTCCGCAGAACGGTGCCCAGAGTCTCCACATTTGCCACAGGTCATTGTCGGCGCGCGGCAGTACTTTTCAGGGTGGCCATACTGTTGGCACTTGTTGCAGCAGGTGGCTCTGACGTGGTCACACACTTCGGCCTCGTCCCAACCTACGTACACCCGTCCCAACTGGATCAGCTTGTCCCGGAGACTTGGCGAGCATTCCAGGATGACCAAGACCTTGGGGCCATATGAGCGCTTATACGCGACCTTACAGTTCGATTTGATCTTATCGAGGCTCCAGTCCGGATCGTCGCAGAGATTAACACTATGGAGCTCTTCAATGAGCTCATCGGCTGGGTAGTCTGTACGTAAGTAGCGCAGCGCCACCCGGGGCAGGCGACTTTTGGGCTCCGATACTTTGAGTGATGGAGGAGCAGCAGCTTTAAGCTTCTCTGCTGCCTCGGCCGTGGCCGTACGCACCACCACCCCAGAGTTTCCGATCATTCTGACACTTTGGATTCGGATGCCCTGTGACGAGGGCTGGATGGATTTTTGTAGCTCCATTTTGGTCTCAAGCGAGGACTTGAGGGTCTCGCTGTTTGGGTAGAACAGCACTGCTGGACCCTTCTGCTGGACCTCAATGGGCGGTTTGCCTTTGGGTAGTTTGAGCGCATTGGCGTAACTGGGGACGGTTGGGGGCACCTGCGCTGGCAGGGTTGGGGTCTGCGTTGCGGCACGTGCCAATTGTCAACCGAAGTCGGAGCAAACCCACCACCTCCCATGGTCCTTCCTGCCTCTCGGCGTACGGACCTAATCGCGGGAGGCGCTCACGATGGCTCTTCCCGTGGAGCGCTTCTTGACTCCCTACAAATTCTGTTTCCTTGTCCCTTCTGTGTATCACTTCCCCCCTTTCTGGGGCGTGTACAGCACACACACAGTTCTTCGCGACGACCGCCCCGACGTATGGGCGCTAGGCTTCGTATTCACGTCGTAAAATGTGCCACGAGTGCGCAAACTCACAAAATTTTCCAAAGTTCCCTGAGCTGGCAACGAGGGTATTAAAATATGCCGGACCGAACTCCGTTTGCTGCAGGCTGTCCAGCATGATGTTTCTCTGCAGTGTGTATAGCTTGCATTCCCACAATACGTGGTCGCGACTCTCACTGGGCTCACCGCACGGACACGACGCAGAATCGCACAGCTTCATACGATGCAAACGTGCTCTGAAGCAGCCGTGTCCGGTGAGCAGTTGGGATACCATGTAATCCGGCACAACCCATGTTGAGGAGAGTCGGGCGGAAATATCAGGGAAGAAACTGTACAGCTCGCGACCATTGTCGCACGAAGTCCATTGTGTTTGCCAAAGAGCGACGACTTCCCCTCTAATTTCCCGTTTTATCTCCCTACGCTCCCTGTAGGCCAGTTGGGGACTCTCCTTCTCAACTCTCCCGGCCCGAAGCACTTCCAGGTCGGCGGGAAATACGCCCGCAAGCACAGGTAACGCTGCCGAGCTGACCGACCTGTAAGCCTTCGTTAGCAAAATAAGGGCTGGTCTTTGCGTACGGAGTAACGCTCTCCTCACCGGGTATATTGACGAGCGATGATACCATACGGCAGCAGCATAAGAAAGGACCGCCACATAGGTCCCTGAAAACAGGACCCTGAGGGCGGGGAACTTAATGCCCCAAGTCGATGCAGATACTCGCGCTATCTTCCCGAAGGAGTTCGCCGCCTTCTCGCCGATGAACAGTGCATGCTGCACGTAGGACCTCGCATCGTCAAGCACCACGCCCAGGACACGGGCCTGCGTCACGCCGAAGTCGGAGCAGTGAATGCTAATTTGAAACCTCGAGAATCTAATGAATTGATTTCGGGGACTCATTCCTCAACCATTTCGATGTAGCATGTTGGCGGCCAACACCATTATCATTTTTTAATAGCAAGAAGTAGGCAGTTCTGCGTTTTTCCTTTTTATTCATGTATATTATTCCCTTTTAAAAACGCTTATGGTGTCTATTTTCATCACATTATTATTGAACTGTCGACTACATCATGAGGCCAATGGATTTCAGTGTACCTGTTCTATCCAGCTCTCCGCGATCCCGAAACCTCATCAGCTGTTTAGTTCACTGGGGCGTAGAGCTGGGCAGAGGTTGCTCACTATCACGAACGTTATGCGACTTTGATTGCTCTCTACAACTTTCTCGCGCACTCTCTACACCGTCACACTTGTCTTCAGCGTGAGGTCAGCGTTGGACGCTCCGTTGCACGTTGCGAACGTGTAAAGGTTGTACTCGAGAATTCTTCGGTCCAGCTACCGGACCAGGATAACGCCTCCATTATCTCCCGATGGAGTGTGACACCTGACACCACGACCGCGTCCTCTGTGTACTCTGTGCATTATCGGGGAGTGCGAGTTGGTTTCTAGGCCAATGCTAATCCTTTTGCATTTGAGTGCGTTGGGAACTATGTCCGGAGGTGTGCAACGTGAACGTCTATGTCGTCGCTGAGAGGACGCGCACATCACGCAGCTCTTTATCACTTACCCTTCTAAATCTTGATTGACCTCTTTTACTTATTATGTTGGGCGAATGGCAAACAATTTTGCGTCAAAATGTTATGTGTGTATTTTTTAAGTTTATTGAATGTTACGATATTTGACCACCATAATATTCAATTATTGCATAAATTTGGTTAGGCTGGAATTAGAATAAAAGTTCTTTTTTTATCAAAACTCGTCTCAGTTACTTCATTTGTGCGCAAAGTGGCAACGTAGCAAATCCATAACTACCTATTTTACTAAAAATTGCACGCTGTTAAGAGCCTATACAACCTCAAATGGCTTTGGTTGATTTCGCATAACAGTGAAAGTGTTCAGTCAATCACATTGAAAAAAATGTAAGGAAGAATTGGGGATGTGCACTGATTACTATACGGTGTGAAAATGCATTTCCTAAAAATTATCACGATAGAAAAAAAAAACACAAACTTACCTCGAAATTTTACAAGAAAACCGGTGTATTCACTAAGTTCTTTACATATACCTTTTTTTTAAACATCAACTGAACTAAATAGAACACGTATACTATACGATGTACATTTTGTAAATGGCCTTAATTTTTATTTGTAAAAAAATCTTCTCAAATAAAGCCAGTGCCCAGTGCCCAGTGCCCCTGCCGCCGCTCGACTCAAGCAAAGTACCGCATTCTCTTAATAAACGTGTGTTCAAACTGAGGGGGCACTGAGCAGAATAACAATGTTGTATGATTTGTTATGTGGTAAAAACTTATTGAATGTTCGTACGCAATACACTCCCGTAATCTTAAGTTCCCAGATTTGGTAGGTCCTCTGTGAAAACTGGAGGCCATAGATTGAAGGTTGTTTTTATTAATTACTTTAGAAACTCTACGGACGTGTTTCGTAATTGTTTTACCAATACTGCATTAGCAGAAGTTGTATGTGACCACTCAGTGCATGTACACATAAAAACTTGGCCAATACTATCCAGATATTTTCACAAAATGTTATTGATACCAATTTACAATAATATTATCTATTACAATAATATAATCTCGAGTCATTGACCATAGACAGTAGCATCATATAAGTATTGTGCATCCCGAATAATTAATACTATGTTAGTTTTAAAATTTGATTGTTAATAATGTACTTGCGCGATATGTCCAATTCCATGATTTGTTATTTTTATCTAATTTTTTATTTAGTTTATTTTATGCAATATAAAAATTCAATGATTTGTAAAATTTTCATTCAGTTTATTTTGTACCAATTTTTTTTTAATATGATTACATTATTATTTTAATCTATGATATTAGCTTAAGAATTACTATTGTGTTTCGATATTAATCTGTAAGCAATATGTAATATAATAAATAAATAAATTAAATTTCGTTTTGTTTTTGTGCAATTATATACTTGCGATGCGTTTTTTTTTTCATTTCAACATATGATTGTAAAGTTGATGATGCAGACTGAATATTCAATTACATGTATGTAACCAATAAAGTCATTTTAAAAGCTATTATGACTAATAGTAATAACTTGTTTTCAAGTGCCTGATAAAGCGATTGTTGTGTTCTCATAGATGTGTTACCTGTTTAGTTATTTATGCTAATGCTATTTTCTAATTTTCATAAGTGGAAGCTTTTAATTGGCATCTGATTATTTAAGTTTAAATCCATGTTGTAAAAGTAACTGTGAGCTCCCCTAAGATGATAAAATAAATAAAATAAAATATTTTTAATTTTATGTCTACTTAGTTTAGTTGTATTATTATTTCATGTAATAAAATGTCATGTGTTCGAGTACATTATTTTGTAAATATATGAGAATGTGACAATTTTTGCTTATTACTTATGGTTAAATAAACAAAGATTTAATAATAATTATAAACTTTTTTATTTATTTGATCCATTGTTGTAGTTTCCTAATTGATACTTGAAAATATTGATGACTCTACATAAACCAGACACTAGGTCGAACGTAGATCAGTTTTCACATTTTAGCCGACTTCAAAAAAGGAGGAGGTTCTCAATTCGACTTTTTGTGCATATTTTACGCGATTACTCCGGCATTTATGAACCGATTTTGATGATTCATTTTTGTTGGAATGAAGATACTGATTAAATTTGAAGAAAATATTCAACCTCTAAGGCTCAAACCACACTGGCGCAGAGTCGAAGCGTCGCGTCCTGTTTTTCAACTACAACGCATGACGACGCCCGTCGTCGCTCGCATTAGCGCGCTCGGGTCACAGTGTGGTCGACGTCTGACGCGTCACTGCGCGCAAGGCATGCACGGCGACGCGCGAAAAAGCTCGACTTTAACCAAGCATCGACGCGCGATTCCATATTTGCATAACACAAATTTGTACCTTAATAATGGGAAAATGGAGGTGAATATGCTATAGGCGAAAAACATGACTCGACTCTGCGCCAGTGTGTGTTGAGCCTTAGGGTGGCAATTTTTTTTTTAATATCAAGTTACGGGTCGAACTAAGGAATGAATACGGTTTCGCAGTCTTTTCTTTAACCGATCTCATTAAAACTTGGCAAATATTTGTAAGTCCAATAAAAAGGCCGATAAGCAAACTTTTGAGGTAAGTTTTTTAAATAAAAAAATATATATTTGGAAATCTGGTCAATGATACCCTACTTTACATACAGTGTAGATCAATCAATCCCGGTTATCACTTTACCAAATTTGGGTATCTAATAGATAGATAGATATTTAGTTACCTAATGCTATAGTGACGGGAGAATATCGACTGTGACCGAACTACATTCTAAGTTTCCTCTGTCAGATGTATATACCAAAGAAACAATATGAATAAACTGACAAGATATTTATTTCACAGTCATCAGAAAAAGACAATACTAATTATAATAATTCCTTAATGACCTCGTTTGTTTGAAAAGTTTGTGGAATGACATATATTTATCCTGCGCCAAGGGCCGCGCACTCAATTCGCGTACGTGTTGACTCATTTGAACATGTTGGTAAATCATTAACTTATTTGTTTTCTTTATACAGAATTATAGTTATAATATAGAATTATTGATAGATCACGATTGTTCTTGTAGATGGTGGATCAAGCAAGCGCAGAACATGACCAAGTTGGCAATCAGCGCCAATCTGTGGTATGACAAAACAATATTCTTTGTGATGTATAAAAGTATACAATTTAGTAGGAAACATTTTAATTTTTTTGATTTTTTACAGGCATCGTCACTGAGTAATTCGTCGTCGGTACCAATTGTTGTGGTTGTAGAGCCTGACCCTGACGTACTAGACAGCATAGGTGTACTTATCGACGCGCCATAGTCGGTGGTACAGACAGTACCGACGTAGAGTACTTACAGCGAAGACGGCCCGTCACCGCTTGTTAGAGAGCTCTGATAGAAGAGCCAATATAGAAGAAGCTAATAGCCGCCTACTTTTACAACTTTTAGATGTCCTCAAAGGAATCCAAGAAACGTTAGGAAGAATTGAAAGTCGGTAAAAATAAGTTTCGTTTCTGCATTATTTTTGTCAGTCAGGATGCGTACACACAAAGATTAAGAATATCATCACCTTACCACTCTTTGTTTCTATAATTCAGCCTTCCACCTGCCGACCGTTGAAACATCGACCATCCACCACTCGCTCTTCGTGCTTGTGCGCGCAGTCGCAATCCGGTTGTTTCGAGAGGAGTTGCAGGAGATCCGGAGAGAGATCCGTGAGTTCCGGGGCGAGTTTCTCGAACTTCGGGCCTCATTGCCGCCGATAACTGCGAGGATGGACGACATCGACCGCCGGCTGGACAACGTCGAGGAAAGAATGGCTACCAATGTCAACGACAGTGCCGTAAAGGTGTTGGAGGAAGCGGTGGCCAATCTTCAGCTCGAGTTGCACAACAGAGACCAAGAGCGTCTCGACAACGATGTGCTGATTACGAACGTCGTTGAGGGAGCCGGTGAAAGTGTGTTGCACATCGTCGCGACGATCGGTACCAAGCTCGGTGTGAAGCTGGATGAGCGGGACATCGTCTGCGCTGAGCGTCTGGGTGTGCGGCGTGAGGGCGGTCGGCCAAGACCCATAGTAGTGCGTCTGGCTCGGCGGGTGACCCGTAGCGAGTTGTTGCGGGCGGCGCGCGTGCGCCGGGGGGCCACCACGGCCGACTGTGGGCTTGCGGGCGAAGCACGCCCGTTCTACGTCAATGAGCGGCTCACGCGCCGAAACCAGGAGCTCTTCCAAAAAGTCCGAGACCGATGCCGGCTTGCCTCGTGGAGGTTCGTATGGACCCGGGACGGGCGTATCTTTGTTCGACGTGCTGAGGGCGAACACTCGCACCGCGTACGCCGGGAGACTGACATACAAAATATTTTTCGCGAACAGGTTGTTGGTGTTCAGAATGTGCAATAAAATCTTTTGTGTTGCCGTTAGGTATTGTCTATGTTCTGTTATATTGTATGTTTTCATGTTTTTTTACAATTGTAGGTACTTTGTGTGGTACATGGGTGCGTTGGCAAATGATGAGGTCTGTAACAAAGCACAATCACACATTAACATGCTATTTTTATTATTATTTACTTTTAATTTTATTGTATTCAGCCACGCGGTGGTAAAATATCACACACCTTTATTTATCATAGTTATTTATGTATTTTACTTACACAATGGATGCTGCCCTTTTCAGTGTTACAATTATTTTCCTTATAGCACTTTAAAATGACGCCTTCCAGGATGCTTTCAGTTGGACTATGGAATGCTGGTTCTTTGGGAACTGGACATGATGAATTCACAGTCTCCATGTGTAACTTTGATGCAGATATCGTCGCAATAAACGAGACTTGGTTGCGGGAGGGTGAAACGGGTCGTGCTCCGGCGGTGCCAGGCTACCGACTGAGGCACGTGACGCGGCCACTTGAGCTGCGCTCGCGCGGAGGCGGCGTAGGATTTTACATTCGTCGAGGTATTGCTGCGAGAACCATGCCTCACCCTCCCTCACTCCGTGTTGAACAAATGTGGCTTTCGTCTGTTGTGTGCGGGGCCAGGATAATTATTGGCACAGCCTACCGTCCGCCGTGGTTGGATGCCGACTTGTTTTTCGACTCACTGACTGACACAGTCTCGTCTTTTGGAAACTATGATCGATTAATAATCTTAGGTGATTTTAACATTGACTTTATGAATACGACCGACAGGTATTATAAATGTTTAACCGAATTTTTGAATTTATTTTCACTACAACAAATAGTTAAGGAGCCGACACACTATACTGACCATAGTCAGACCACGATCGACCTAGTATGCAGTAATACAAAAATACATAGCGTATACGTAAACTACATACCTGATCTTGGACGACACGCATTTATTACTGTTCAACTTGACATTAGGAAAATCAAGCCCTCACTTCGTGTTTTGACTTTTAGACCTCTGACTATTATCGTTATCCCACTATTTGAGAATGACTTGGCATCTATCGACTGGGACTCTATTAGGTATTTAGACAATGTGGATGACATGATTCGACTATTTACTGACTACTTGACGCAGCTATTTGACAAACATGCCCCACTCAAGACAAGAAGAATGATGCGACTACGTGATAGAGCGCATGCACGGTATGTGAATACCGGACTTGATGCTCATAAAAAATATTATAAACAGCTTAAACATGTAGTCATTGAAGCCTTGTTCTGTGAGAAACGCACCTACTTTGATCATTTCATCAATAACAACTTAGGTACCAACTCGAAAATTTTATGGAAAAATTTGAAACGTGTTCTTGTACCTGACAGACACGACTTTGACTTGCCCGCCCACTTATCTAACCCTGATGCTATAAATGACCATTTTTTAAATGTTCCTGGTAGCAATGACGTGCCAATATCAGACCTGATATATTACGAAAACAATCGACATGGACCTGACACCTTTTGCACTGCGACAACTACAACGACTGAAGTGATGAGTATATTGACTCAAATAAAAACCAAAGCAAAAGGTATTGACCAAATGACCATTGACATGTTACTATTGACTCTTCCGACAACGCTTGAGATATTAACGGTCATGGTTAATAAGAGCATCGAGACCAGCACTTTTCCGACTGACTGGAAAACAGCTAAGGTAGTCCCTCTGCCAAAGAAGCATAATCCTTCCACTTTGTCCGAGCTCCGTCCTATCAGCATTCTTCCGTGCATGTCCAAGATAATAGAAAGGGTTGTGTGTAAACAGCTTTCGAAATACCTGGAGAGGACCAATATCCTTCCAGCATTCCAGTCTGGTTTTCGAAAGGGTAGAGGCACAGCAACAGCTCTGCTGGACGTGGTCGACAATATTTTGGCAGCACAGGATGTTGGGAAAAGCACGTTTCTGGTGTTATTGGACTTCTCCAGAGCTTTCGAAAGTTTGAGCATACCACTTCTATTGTCCAAGATGTCGTATTATGGATTTGACACTAAAACCATCGAATGGTTTCATAGCTATCTTTCGGGTCGGGCTAAAATAGTTGAACTGCATACGGTTAACGGTACCACTGAGTATTCCTCTCTCCGCCCTGTAACTAGAGGTGTGCCTCAGGGTTCCATTTTAGGGCCGTTACTATTTATATTATACAGTGCCGATATCGTTACTAGTATAAGAAACTGTAGCTACCACCTGTATGCGGACGATTTGCAACTATACATATCGGGTAAGCCATCTGATACTATTGCTTCAGTCAATGACATCAATGCTGATCTAGATCGTATAGCGGCGTGGTCTGATAGGAACTGTCTAGTACTGAATCCGAGTAAGTCTAAGTACATGGTGCTTGGAACAAAGGGTCAAATCCATAATACACTGGAAGCCCTTGCTTCCAGAAATATTGCGGTTATGGGTGAACCAATGGAACGGGTCGATAGGGTCAGAAACCTCGGAGTACTGATGGACAGTGAACTTCGTTTTGAGGAGCACATCGTCAATGTGACCGGTAACTGTTTTTATCGACTCAAATTGTTGTATGGTATTCGTGATTACCTTAGCGTTGATTTGCGTGTACACCTTTGTGAATCACTGATATTGTCGCGGTTAAACTATTGTGATGTAGTATATAGTAATTGTATTTTTAGTAGGTCTAAGAAGTTGATACAACGTGTACAAAACGCATGCACACGCTTTTGCTTTCGGGTGCCTCCTAGATCCCATATCACCCCGTTTTTGAATGCTGCAAGCCTTTTAAATATGACTGCTCGTCGGCAGCTACACCTCTCTATGTTGCTGTTCGGTGTAGTGAGAACCGAGACACCTGAGTATCTCTATCGCAAACTTCTTTTGTCTCAGAACTGTTTTAAATACAAGGTTCGGGCTATCGTTCCTGCTCACCGCACAGCAGCTTTCAGAGGAAGTTTCAGGTTTGCGTTATCCAAGTGCTGGAATGATCTACCCCCTCCTCTTCATGACACTTCTAGTAGGAATGCTTTTAAGCGCAAGCTTAAGGCTCTCCTGCTGGAAAATCAAAAGGGATTGTATTAACTTTTTCCAGCACCTATTTATTTATACTTTTTATACACATTTGTTATATAATATATTAGTTGCTTGATGTAGGTATAGTGTATACGTATTAATTATTATAAAGTATTTTCATAGTTATATATAAATTATTTGGAAGTATTTAAACATACACAACACACACACCCACACTCACACACACACATCTGTTACAGTTTTAATATGTACGTATATATAATTATTTTACTGTTATATTCAAGTACCAAAATATGCTTGCATATGTTGTTCCGTGACCTCACTTAGGGTCTTAACTGAAAATCAGTGCTGGGAACGCGTTGCGTTTTCCAGCAAATACTGAGTTTGTGACCCTTTTGTTACCGCGGCTGGCACCACACAAGGTATCTCAATATTTAGTATTCTTTTTATTATTTGTGTGAATAGTTCATGTTTTAATTTTATCTAATTTTTGTATATACATTTTTATTTTGTGTTTGTGTTTTTGTTTCGTAATTATATATTTGTTTTACGTTGAATTTTTTCGTTTGATCATGTTTTGTTTTAGTTCTGTTTTGTTCTGTTTTCTCTTTTTTTTTTTGTCTTTTGTATTTTGTGGTGTCATTGTGGTAAACAAATAAATGTATTTTCTTTCTTTCTTTCTTTCAGTTGCAAGAGTAATTTTGTTTTAATTTTTTATTCTAGCACGTATAATTTTGAGTAATAATAATTAAAGTTTGAAATGAATTATGCAATCTTTTTATTTACATGGTAGTATTATTATTATTATTTTTCCTTATTAAAGTGACTTTGGACCTTAATTGGTTTAGTGGGGACGGCTGTCAATTTATGTTTGTTCGTTATTTTTCTATATAAAATAGACACACTTAGCCACGATCTCACCGGATGTTAATTAGGATAGTACGCATTTGTCTAAAATGCCTATACACTTATTAATATAGGTGTGAGTGCTTGAATTGATTAAATAATGGTAGATAATTTAAAAAAAAGATATTATAATAATTTTAATTCAATCGGAACTAATGTTGATGCCTGAATTCTCTTAAGCGTCGCACAAGATGAAATGCCCGCTTGCAAGTCTCTGTTTGCAACACCAACTGCGTCCCGATACGCAATGATGTTAGGTTGCAATTCAGCTTCATTATTTGCTTCTTCTCGTGTCGGTTCTTCAACAGGAACATTGGCTTAATTACAAATATTATACAATATTGCACATTCGTTTGTAATTAAACCTGCAACTTGTCGCTCCTAATGAAGTGTCCTGTGTACGAGTAGGCAACAGAAACGTGCCTTCAGAAGACCAATCGTTCTCTCTTCTCTTCTTCTGGACCTTCTAGTGCATCCAATATTGGTGTCATTACGGTTCTCCTAAGAGGATATCCAGAATCATCTGTAAATATATTATAATAAAAAATAACCTTGCCAAATTGAAACTTAGTAAATTTTCGAATATTAAATAAGAAGCCATAGGCCTTCATTACTGCTGAGGTTATTTAGGTAAGCATATAGGGGATGATGGGACCAAATAAGCGAATCATGAGTAGCTCCTCCGTGTCTCGCATCAGCGCTAATTATTTGCGTGTCTGCATTACATATCTGTAATGAATAAAATAATCACAACATGTCACAGTCACATTTGATCCACAATAAGTTATTGCTATTCGTACCCTAACCCGTGACTGGATTAGTACATGTTAAATTTGAAAATAACTCAACTTACTAGTTGTACATTTAACGAGTGATAATTTTTACGGCAAAAACTTTCCTCGTGGTCTTTTGGGCGTACAATGGCAATGTGAGTGCCGACTATACAGCCGATAACACCGGGCATCCCAAATTTGCTGTAAATTCAAATTCAAATTCAAAAAGTTTATTTCAGACATAGTCCATATAATATACTAACACTTAGTTACAAAAAAAAATTCTTACAACCTATGTTAGTACTAAATTTGCGAAATATTACAATAACTTATAAATTAAACCCCTGGAACCCATGTGGACTGAGTTCCAGTGCTTCCACAATTCACTAACAGGGTTCTCCCAGATCAAACGAACTAGGCTATTGGAACTGCCACCCACGCGACGCATCAGGGAGGCAGTTCTTTTTCGAATAATCGCGCTGAAGCTATCAATTCGTGCGTCCGCGAACATACCTGATGCGCTGCAAAATCGTGGCAGCCCCAATAGCATCCTAAGACCATTATTGTATTGGACACGCAGGGCATTGACCGTCGCTTTAGTGTAATTTGTCCACAGGCTGCACGTATAGAAGGTCTGACAAAACGCCCTGAAAAGGGTGGCTTTGACATTACCCTCACAACGCGCAAACCTGCGTGACAACATATTACAACGTACGGCCAACGCTCTGCGCTCCCTCTCCATATCTACATCATCCTGCAGATTTTCTGTGACCCAATGCCCTAGGTATTTAAACCTTGCTACTCTCTTGAGAGGCGCACCACACAAATAAATAGGAGGGATTGAAGCAAGGGCTTTGTTACCGGCTTTAAACACTAAAAGCTCGCTTTTATTTGTGTTATATGTTAGACCGTGAGTCATCGCATACTCCTCACAAATACTTAATAGTTTTACTAGTGCACTGATCGACGGGCACAGCAGCACCATATCATCTGCATAACTAATATTATTGACAGTGATACCACCGATCGAGCATCCAATTCCCGTGCTGCTGAGCCTGGCGATCAGCTCATCTATATACAAGTTAAACAACGTACGAGATTGGTGGCGTCGCATTGGGCGAGGTTGAGGAAATCCGAGATTTGGGAGTTTTAATAGACAGTAAACTAACTTTTACTTCACATGTAGACAAAGTAGTAACTAAGGCTGCCCAGATGCTTGGATTTCTCAAACGAAACTCCTTAGGTTTTAAACAAATACAAACCAAGATCCTGTTATACAATGCTCTTGTACGCAGCCATCTCGAGTACGCAAGTGTCACATGGAGTCCATTTTATGCAGTGCACTCGCAACGCGTGGAGAGCATACAGCGAGCGTTCACCAGACATTTGGCTTTCTGTTCCAGCGGATTCTCTCACAGGCAACCGTATGAACAGCGTTTACAAAAATTCAACATGGTTACTTTGCGTGATCGAAGGCTTTTGTTGGACTTGTGTTTCCTGCACAAGCTCATTAATGGACTGGTCCAATGTAGTGATTTACACGAATGCATTTCTCTGAGTGTCCCGTATAAATATCCTAGAAACGCAATAACAAAAATTTTCTATACACCCCCTTGTAAAACCAATCTTGGCCTTCAATCCCCTTTGACTAGGATTTTCAACGAGTACAATACGATTAACAGTAAAATCGAGGACTTAGATGTGTACCACGACAGGATAAATACTTTTGTCAATAAGATTTCAAAATTATTCAAATTCGAGCAGTAGGTATTGATAACGTTAATTTAAATTAAGTTATTATAAGTTGTTTTAGTAACCCTTCTATTATAAATGCTATGTACACCGTAATTGTCATATATATCAGATGTAATTCCGTATGTTGAATGTTGAAATGTTGTAATATATATGATGTGGTAGTACTTAATAAATAAATAAATAAATAAACAACCTGGGTGAGCTGAGACCTCCTTGTCTCACTCCACACTCTAACCTATACACATCCGAGAGAGCACCTGCCCACCTCACCTGGTTGGTTTGATTAGCGTACCAGAAGCGGAGCGGGTCGATTACCTCACTTGGGGTATTTGTGCGTTCTTCCAATTTGTCCCAAAGGATACTATATGAGACTGTATCAAAAGCCCTGGATAGATCCAAAAAGCAGGCAAACACTGGCGTTTGCCCCCTGGTGTAGTACTGAACGGTATGTTTAAAGCATAAAATGGCAGTTTCCGTAGACAGATCGGGTTTAAAACCAAATTGGGCGTCCTGGGTCTTTACATACTTTGATAACACACCGTCCAGCAGTCCATCCAGCACTTTAGCCGCTACTGTTGCCAGTGATATCGGCCTATAATTGGATCCATCGGAGGCATCTCCTGTCCTATTTTTCGCTATGGGGACAACAATTGTTTTCATCAGGCTGTCGGGAAGGTAGGCATGACTAATGCACAGGTTAAAAAGCATCTTTAGAACCCGGGGCAAGTGTGTCCCAGCATGTAGGAAATGCTCTATACTAAGACCGTCATGCCCCGGTGACTTTCCTCTCGTCATGCACTTAATAGAACGTTCAACCTCCTTGAAAGAGAATCTGAACAGCCCAACAGCCGGACTATCAATAGCAGTGCCCACATCCTGCGTTACCCCAAGCGGGCTCTCTAATTTAAACTGTTTTCGAAACATGTTCGCTATCTGAGTAGGCTCACAAAGACCACCAACGCTAGCTGGTACACTACTCTTGGGATTCATTTTATTTGTGTGCCTCCAGAAGCTGTTAAAGTCTTTAGCATTATGGTGTGTAGCTAGAATGTCCATTTTGATTTTATTTTCGTTATCTTGACACCACTTCAGCTTCTCCTTGAACAGTTTTCTAGAGGCACACATATTTACGTAAAGAGGCCCACCCACTGGCCTGCCGCACCAATGCCACTGTTGGAAACACATTATCGCCCATGAATGAGCCTCCTTTACGTGTTTATTCCAACCAGCAATTTGTTTACGTTTACACTTCCTGATATTACAACTCATTTTCGAGGCTGTCTGTAAACTATGAATAATTTGATTATATAATTTATCTATTATAATATTATGGTACTGTAGACGAGGCTGTACTCTATGAGTAGAATTGCTGGCTGAATGAGTTAGTTTGTATTTAGAATTCTTTGAAAAAGAATGTTAAGAAAATAGAAGATCTTGACATATAATATTAAGATGGTTGTTTCGTAACCCTAAACATGTAAAATTGGTAAAATAAACCAAAGTTTTAAAATGATCCCGGTTTTATATTATTAAAAGTACCTCTCGCAATGCATCTGAGCTACAGCCCTTCGATTATAGTACCTATTGTTACAAAATTTATCACAGTATGAACCTAACTCTTTTGGGAAATCTATTTCTCTTAATTTATCACAGCAAATTTCATTATACAATTTTATCTGGTCAGCATTTCTCTCCCCCACACTATTTTATTATTATAATCTTGCCGAGTATTAATAGTAGATTTTGAATTCATTAAAATAAATTTACATTTAATTATGAGTGGAAAGTGATCCGACCAATAAACGTCATAATTTACACACACATCAGTAACAGACAGCCATGCTGCCTCAGTGACTATCGTCCATCCAGCCATCCAGCCATCGTCTACACCCATGAGCGTCGCTCACGTACGTGTACGCCCCCGAGTCACCCCCCAGCCACTCCAAATCAGCACAGCGCCATTTTTGTTCCTTACAAAAATCGCTCAACTCAGTAAAAAAAGAACATCCCGGATGCGCATTAAAGTCACCTAGAATGAAAACACTCTCCGCGCTTTGTGAGTCAATAATTGCACTTACTTCACTGAGACATTCTGTGAACTCCGGTAGGTTGGCCGAGTCCTCAGTAGGCATGTATACAGAAAATATAAGCAGCGAGCGACCTCCAACACTGCCACTGATCGCCGCCACACGCACACTATTGCACTTTATAACACTCACTGACGTAAATAAACCCTTTCTCCACATGAGGGCAACACCACCATAAGGCCTTCCCCTTAATAGGCCTAATGAAGTATCCACTGCAGATTTGCTCGTGTAATCAAAGTTAACGTCAATATTCCCCACGTAATCTACATCCTCAGGAAGAAGCCACGTTTCTTCAAGAGCTATCACGTCAGCCAAACTACAAAGAGCTCTAATCCCCTCCACTGACCTGGGCGCCGACTTACAATTAAAGGTGCATAACGTAATTTCAGACATTATTTGATCAGCCATAATTAAAATTATTAGGTATTCTTATCACGATTGAAGTTCACGAATTTCCGAAATATTATACCATCAGGCCATAAGTTCCTGTCCATAAAAATCGAAAACTTGTGCCGCGGAACCAATACTTTGTACGAGTTGTACTGATTCAATTTCTTTGTATGAATTTGTTCTAGTTCAACGTGACATTGTGTATTTTCAAATATATACTCGCAGATATCCGCTACAGAGGCGTTTTTATCAACATTGTTAATAAATAAAGGCACTTTTAAATCTGCCGCTTTAAACTTACCCGCCGGGTTCGTCACAGCTTTCCCTGTCAGTCCTAAAAATCGATTCTGCAACCTTTTTCTCTGAACAGTTACCCATTTACCATCCGGCGCTGTCTGCTTCCATTTACCACCCTCCTTAACCTTATCAGCAAAGGATTGTTTACATTGAAACTCGCTCCCATTTACATTGTCTAACAGGGCTGAGTCACCTTCCTTCACATCTAGCAATGTCCGCCGCGTAGGCATTGAAGTAGTGTTCGAAACCACAGTATTCCCTCCTCCTCCAGTATAGCCTCCACGCTCCCACGAAATGCATTCTCTCGCACTTCTTCCCACTCGGTCATACACGGTCGTGAGTTTCTCCTCTCAGGTGAGACAGCAATACCGTCCGAAACCGCTTCATCTATCTTAAGAGTAATAATATCTAAAAACAAACATTTCATTCGAAAAATCGGTTCTCACTACTCAAAGTATACCGAGAGAAAAACGTCTTGAATTGGAAGAAATAGCAAACTCAACCATTAAAATAATTGCTCCTAAATTAAAGTTAGGCGCTGTTCATAATAATCTCAGTACAGAGTACTAAAAAACCGACCTCAAAAGTACGTGGAATTACATCTGTTTGCTAAGTTTCATTGAAATATCCCCTAGTTCGCCACTATACAGGACTTGATACTTGAGATAATAAAAATTGGATCTCACTACGACACTACTCAAAGTATATCGAGAGAAAAACGCCTTGAATTGGAGAAATAGCAAAATCAACTAAATAATTGCTAAAAGTAATTGCTCCTAAATTAAAGTCAGGCGCTATTTATAAAAATGAATCTTCATGAGTGAACAGCCACCCTTTGAGATGGTTGATTTACCTTCAAAATGAAATGGGGCCACTATGGAGGTATCCTCTTTCCAAGAAAAAAAGAATCATGAAAATCGGTTCACAAATACCGGAGTTATCGCGTAACATACATACAAAAAAAAGAAAAAAAAAACAAAGAAAAGAACATACAGTCGAATTGAGAACCTCCTCCTTTTTTGACGTCGGTTAATAAAAAGAATCTTCATGCGTGAACAGCCACCCTTGGAGGTGGATGATTTTCTTCAAAATGAAATGGGACCACTATGGAATTACCTCCTTTCCAACAAAAAAAGAATCATGAAAATCGGATCACAAATACCGGAATTATGGCGTAACATACATACAAAAAAAAAAGAACATACGGTCGAATTGAGAACCTCCTCCTTTTTTGAAATCGGTTAAAAATTGGCAATATAGCTCAAACAGACAACAAATAGCAATGAAAATAATAAATATAATAAAAATTAAACGAAATTTCTTAAAAACTGTGATATTTGACCTATACATATCGCACATAACAACTAACATAGTATTATCTCCAAATTGCTTTATTATTAAATAATAATAATGTTATTACCGATTTAGTGTCAAAGCGACAGTGTTGTCCTGTCGCTTTGAAATTTAATCGTATACGAATGACATTAAGTATAACGAAATTTTGGAGGTAAATTATTAATATAAGGCAATTTTGAGACAAAATATAATATAACGCCATTTTTGAGATAATACTACGTTAGATGTCAAGTGCGAGAAATTTTTTTTTTTAAATATAAACTATTTTAAGACACTAATTTGAATATTTTATCATTTCGTAGGTTATTTGCCTTATGATTTTTTGAAAATTTTGCAAGTTATTTATTTGGTGACGTCATCAAAGGCTCTATAAATGTTAATCTTTGCGGCAGAGAATATGTAAATAGTCTCAGTAAAGAGTACAAAAAAAACCGACCTCAAAAGTACGTGGCATTACGTCTATTTGCTAAGTTTTACTGAAATATCCTTAAAATTGCCACTATACAGGACTTGACACTGGAGATAATAAAATATAAGTAGATGGAGAAAAACGCCTTGAATCGGTTCACAAATACCGGAGTTATCGCGTAACATACATAAAAAAAAAAACATACAGTCGAATTGAGAACCTCCTCCTTTTTTTAAATCGGTTAAAAATGAACGTTCATGCGTGAACAGCTACCCTTCGAGGTGGATGATTTTCTTCAAAATGAAATGGGACCAATATGGAAGTACCCCGTTTCCAACAAAAAAAGAATCATGAAAATCGGTTCACAAATACCGGAGTTATCGCGTAACATACATACAAAAAAAAAGAAAAAAAAGAACACAGTTGAATTGAGAACCTCCTCCTTTTTTGAAGTCGGTTAAAAATCGCATGCAAATATGGCACTTTTTGTAGTAGAGTGTTGTTTATGCAATGAAAATTTCAACATCGAAATCATTTCAACATTTGAATAACTTACTTTAAATACAAGTGACATGTTTTTTCTGTATATCTAAAAAGTAGATTGGCTACTTCTTAATGCAACCAACAAGATTTTTGTTGTAAGAATGCTTCATAGCACAACTCCGGTCGGCTACAAAACTAATAGAATATTATTACCTCGTAAATTTCACAGTAGTACTAACAGTGAAAAGAAAGACAGTGTTTTTTTATACATGTTCATCAACTTACTTCAAAGTGTTCTTCACAATAATAAATAGTGTAAACTTTGAAGTATCTCACGTTTACTTTACAACACCATTCTGTTAGGTATGAATGAACACAGCACTTTCTGTATTCCATAGCTGTGTTATATTTAGTATTTTGTTGTATTCCATAGCTGTGTTATATTTGGTATTTTCTCTCCCTGCAGCGAAATTAAAGTTGTAACGATAGTAAGGTTATGTTTACAAACGTGAAGTGACATTTAATTTTTTTTTGCATTTTTGGGTTACATTGCGCACGGACAAATCATTATAGAGCCACTGACGACGTCATTGAATGTCCAACAAAGGTCAATACTATAAATATATTAATTCATAATATTTTGCTCATACTCTTCGGTGGCACAGCAGTTAGTACTATGGGCGCTTGGTTGGGGAGGTCGATTCTCGATTTATGCCAATTTAAGAAACAAGTTGGTTTTGGTCTGAGTATTCAATCTACAATCTACAATCTATCTAATTAGTGACGCGCATGAATGGATTAACGAGATTTCCACTGTCCCTATCTACTATCTAGCGAAACCACAGCCAAGGGAACGGGCTTGGGAGAATCAACGGGGAAAGAAGACCCTGTTGAGTATTCAACTTAATTAATAACTGATTTTAATTAATTAAATAAATAAATAAATTTTGCTATAAATAATGCTATAATTTAAACTCTGCATCGCGAACGACCAGAAGTGTGTAACCGTATACACGTAGAGAAGCGGCAATGCGAACGCATACGGGCGAAGTCGTGTCGGTAGGGTGTCTTACTCTTAAAGTAAACAATAGGGCGTACTTTGATTTAAGAGTAGTTCCCGACCTCCGACTTTTCGCGATCGCAGTGCAAGCTCGCTCTCGCCTATTAAAGCATTTGTATCTAACTAACTTATTAGCTAAAACACCGGATGCTCTAGCGCAGTGACAGACAGTCACGTCGTGATGAGAAAAGGAATTGTTTGATCCGCATTGGGGCGTGACAAAGTAGAGTAATAAACGCAGAGAGACTTGTGAATAACTTTGGTGATTCTTAATTGCAATAGCAACTCTGATGATGAGTGCTTTCGTTACATCAAAACCGACGGAGGGCCTCACGTTCTCCGTAGTCGTTAATTCTGATGAATCAGAAATGAACTTGCATGTCATGCAATTTTTGCATCAACTTTCCATGATAGTTTTTGCAACTACCATTGTTGTAACGGAAAACCAGGTTCAAGTTCCAGAGAGGGCCTGATAAAACGGGGCTACCAATATCCAAGGAAGGCAACAATGAACTTACCTATTCACGGGGAGGTAGTGCCGAAATATGACGAATTGCGGGGTCTGTCTTAAAACACGGGACCCCAAAGAATCTATGTGTGAATGAAACATTGAGACTTTGACAAACTGAAAAGGCGTAACCGGATAGCTAAGGAGCGCGCTCAGGGAGGATGATGTGGCTTCGGTCTGGCACTCCCGAGGCGTCTCGTTTGCAATTCATGTATGCAGGCGCGCTCTGAGCAAACAGATAACTGGGTGCTGGGACCTGAAAGATGATGATGAACTGTGCAATATGCATATCTGAGGGCCGCCTGCATAAAAAATATAATAACCGTTATGACCTTCTTTGAGATGTAGCCAAATGGCTTAACGAGATGCCTACTGTCCTTATCTACTCCAGCCTGGCGCGAACGGAATTCGGCCCGACACATTTTACTACTCTCGTTTGCCAGCTCAAGGGAAATTACGACGAGCATACGATGCTTAACGCCCGTACATCAATCGGGGCGGTCGACGCGAAGAGCTGTGTGATGTACAAACGCTCCAGAAAGGGAGAAGTGAAACACAGGAGGGACAAAAATTTGTAGGGAGTCAAGAAGCGCTCCACGGGAAGAGCCATCGTGAGCGCCTCCCGCGATTAGGTCCGTACGCCGAGAGGCAGGAAAGGACCATGGGAAGGTGGTGGGGTTGTCCCCATTTACTTCTGTGCCGACCGCCGTCGAGTGCGCGCACGTTGCTCCGTTGTGATAAATGCTATCTTTCCGCAATAGTTTTTCCTGTTGAATACACGAACAACAATTTAATTTTGTGCTATTGGACATTATATTTCGTATATTTTAGATTATTTGTAGATTGCAATCGACCGCGTTATAGTGACATTGACATTTGACAGCTATCAAGTTTATTTTGTGTTTGGATACACGAACGACTTCAATAAAATTTTCTCATCATCATCATCATCAATACACGAACGTCTTTAATGGAACAACGCCAAGTTAATAGGACATCGGTTAGAATGAGTGCAGGAGAAGGGGGGAGGGGGACGATTGTCTGTCATTTGGGACTGAGGAGAGTTGCCTTACAATTAATGCGGAGCGGGCCAGGGAAGAGCGCGTAAGGAGGAGCGCTCTACAAGGGCCGAGGCGGAGACGGCGAAGGCCCGGGAGGAGGCCGCGTGCTGCTGCTGCGGCGGTAGCCACTAGTACTACTGCAGGCGCCGCCCCCAAAATGGTCATTAATTGATTAATTCATTAATTCGATCAATCATCGTTCGTTCACTGTTAGCTAGTTTTTCA
>NW_020655632.1:0-12337 GCF_003589595.1 Hyposmocoma kahamanoa | reverse complement strand
TTTCAGTACAAATCGGCAATTTCATACTTTAACCCCTATTATTTAATTTTTTACTATCTGTGCTACATACAATTTGTTTCAACACATTTGCGAGTCATGTTTTTTTATAAACATATGACTAGCCATTCTTCCATAGTTATTACAACTCGAACTAAAGTGTTGTAAAAGGCAAAAACGCATACAGCCGTGCCATAAAAAATTAAATAATATTCAAAATACTAAGAATACTGCACAATTTGAATTTATAAAATAAATTTGGTAAAATATAATCAAATTACAAATGTTTAGTATTTTAACCGATTTAAAAAAAGGAGGCGGTTCTATGTTCGACTGTGTGTATTTTTTATGTATGTTCACCGATTTCTCCGTCAATTGGGGACTTATTTTGAAAATTCTTTTTTGTTTGAAAGTGTACACTTTCATGGGGTCCCCATATAAGTAAGTTGTCAAAACGGCTCGGCTGTGCAGTGTACGCGATTAAAAATCGAAGTCGAAACCGCTAGATTGGTTTACTTCAGCTACTTTCACAGTCTGATGACATACGGCATTTTGCTTTGGGGTAATGCCGCCGATATCAATAGAATGTTTGTCCTGCAGAAACGTGCAGTTAGGGCAATTTACAATCTGGGCCCCAAAGTATCTTTGAGAGATAAGTTTAAGGAAATTAACATTCTTACACTAGCCTCACAGTACATTTATGAAAATGTAATTTATGTTAAAAGGAATAGTAATTTCTTTATGAAAAATAGTGACAGACATAACATTAATACGAGGAATAGAAATAAACTAGCTTTTCTTGATAGTCGTCTTCACAAAATCAAAAAATCATTTAAGGGGCAATGTATACGCTTCTATAACAAGATTCCGGTTGATATTCAAAATTTGCCTTTCACGAGGTTTAAAACTATAGTGAAACAAAAACTTTATACTAAAGGTTATTATACAACTTCTGCGTACTTGGATGACAAAAATCCGTGGTAGTAACCCGTTTAGCTCATGGAGGGCAACCCCTACAGTTTCTTGCTCATTCTTCTCAGGGGAATCTGCCTTACGAATGAGCGGTAGAGTTTAACCATTGGGACGATTTCAAGTGTAATAATGCTTACCTATGAACTAAAGATTATTTTGATTTTGATTTTAATTTTGATGTGGTCCCGTTGTCATCCAGTCAGAATCTTATGAAGCGATCCATTATAAATCGAGGGAAATCCTTTAATATAGGCATGTACAGTGTATTTGAGTACAACAGTATTGTAACTCAGGATTGGAAGCATTCATATCATCATAATATACAGCCTGACTTCACCCACTGTTGGATATATTGGATCATTTCTATAGGTTTGATTTTCCTCGCATTTTAATTGCCCTAACTATGACTATGCCGTTTTTAGCATAATCGATACGTAAAATAAAAAGTTTGCTTAGCTTTATTAAAGCAGAAATAATGAAATGTGAGACTAGAACCAAACCCAATAGTTATTCTTATTTCCTTAATGGCAACCTCTAGGTTTGGGCCAGTGTCAGTTTCCAGAAATGCGGTCAGTTAATGTTGATCAACAAAGTGCAGGATAATATTGGTCAAAAACGCTAACATTAAGGCAGCAGCAAGGTATTTCTTTTTGGAAGGACCTCTTCGACGAACTGCTGTTGTGAAGGGTATATGTGGGTAACCTATCACTAACTCGAATTTTTTTTTGTCCTAAATAACGTTTTTTCGAATATTCATTATACCGAAAACGGAATAACGAAACAGTTGTTCTTCCAGGATATGTTGAATGTTTATATCGCAAAGACACGATTAGGTTCGGTTAGATTAGATTAAGTTAGGTTTAAAAGAAAAAACATTTATGCTCTCAAAATTACTTTCGAGGTTATGAAATTTCAACCAAACGTTATTTCTGGAAAATGTCATTTCGGACTGTGATGGGTATACGTGAAGTGAAAAAGAACAATCAGGGACAAACAACAGACTAGAGCCTAATAGGTATTATTAGAGCGGGTAAAATCGCACATAATGTTAATACAAGGAGGAAACACATAAAGAAAAAGGGATTTAAGGTTATTAGGGCGGCGAATACGTGGAGCAACGAGGTAAATACAAGAAGGAAGTCAACTTAGGACATTCAAAGAAAATGTGATCAAGGGAAAGAAAGAAAGAAAGAAAGAAAGAAAAACGTTTATTCGCACATTTAAGTCACTTTACATCCCTAAATTATAAACATAACATTAAATTGATAGCTATTTATTAAATAATCTATAAATAAGAATGCAAAGTGACACAAAAGAGGAAAAGGAGACGACTCAGCAAAAAGTCTATCTCTGGCGAGAGAGACGCTGATTTTCAGTCGTTCCTGTTGCATCATCGACTGGATGTTGAGAGAGCGGTACATATTATTATGTTGTGTGTATCCTCTGTTGTGACATATATTATTTTCAATACGAAAACCTTAAAACCTTAGTATTATATAACAATTAATATTTTAAATCTGTCAATAAGTATTTACTACTAAAGAAACACGGACCTACAACAGCGTAATCATGTAAATAGAAATATACAACTTTAAGCATTACATTGGTATATTAGTGCACATAAATATAACAAGCTGGCTAGACTAAGAAACTTCCGACATCAGAGCATACGCTGCTTTTCCAATAACATAATTTTCAGTTGTTTTTTGAATGCCGATTTAGAGATTGGTTGTCTAAGTGGAGGAGGCAAATTGTTCCAGCATTTAGATGCCTGATACCGGAAGCTACCCTCAAAAGCTCTTGTCTTGTGGAACGGTGTCACCAACAAAAAACTATCTACCCTGCGTAAATTATAAGCATAAGTAGCCCATTTTAATTTGGCATACAAATATGGTGGACTTTTATACCGGACAATGGAGTGCATCAGTGCAGAAAAGTGCAAAGTCCTTCTGGATTCCATGTTCAAGATATTGCGTAGGTTTAGCACAGGTGTTATGTGACTTCTGAATGGTACTTTATAACAAAATCGTATGCAGGCGTTTTGTACACGCTGTATAGTTTTTTTTTGAAGTGGAGAGAAGACAGGGACCAAATACAACATCCGCATAATTTAGTTTTGATAAGACAAGGGATTCACATACCTTTAATCTAATGTCTTCACTGAGCAAATGACGAATCTTATAGAGCACCTTCAGTCGAAAGAGGCATGATCTGGCAGTAGTCTCTACATAGCTAACGAATCGCAACGCACTGTCCATAGTTACACCCAAATTTTTGGCCTGGTTAACCAACTCTACTGATGTTCCAAGAATGCTAACCCGAGGAGCTTGTGAAAGGATGTTTACGACCTGTTTTTTTGAACCCAGAACCATAAACTTAGATATACTATCCTTTCCAGCACCTTCGACAGATACGGCAGCAAACTGATTGGTCTAAGGTCGTTATAGTTGGTAGGATTTGAAACTTTGGGAATTGGTGAAACCAAAGCAGTCTTCCAGCAAAGCGGAAATGTCGAGGAAGAAAAAGACTTATTAATAATATTCGTTATGAGTGGTAGAGTTTGAGGCAGTGTTAATAATATCATATCTGATTATCTTCCCCTGACGCTCCCGATTTTATAGAAAGGATGGCTCTACCCACCTCCATCTCACTGACTGTTCGCAAAGTAAAAATATTAGTACTATATTTATTTTGATTAAAAAATGCCAATTCAGAAAGTGGAACTGTGTCTGTGCATGGAAGGGTCAGGAAATGTTTGTTTATCTCTTCAGGGTTAGAGATGTGAAGCGGTAGGGTATCTGATCGTTTATTGTAAGGGAGAACATCATTCTTTAAATTTTTCCAGAGCCTCTTAGAATCATTACAGCAGCTGTTTATGCGTTGATTAAAATATGCGCGCTTTTCAGAAAGCATGGCAATATTCATTTGTCTTTTTAGGCTCTTGTAATATTCTTTATGAGTATCGAGTCGGCTTCGACGGTATCGGCAGAGAGCTCTATTACACAGATCAATAATAAATTTAGTATTAGGAGTTACCCACGGCAGTGATTTATGTTTTAAAAGGACTGTTTTTTCAGGCGCATGGCAATCGAATAATTGTATAATTTTGCTATTAAATGAGTCTACCATATCATCAACAGTACATAAAGAATTATTATTAAGCAAGCCATAACTAATTAAATCTGCATTAAAATTATTCACATTAATATCTTTTATAGGCCTATAAGTAACAAATTTTGGTTTGAATTTATCTTTCTTTATGTTAAGAGTAACATTAACCAAGCAATGACCTATGAGTCCTGAAACATTGTCCAAATCTACCTTTCTAACCACACAGTCTGTGCATACCACATCGATCAATGCTCCAGAAGTATTAGTATAATGTGTTGGTCCATCAACCACCTGTGACAAACCACAACTTTGAGTAAAAGATTGAAATTTACGATAACTCAGACTACTACTATCTAAGAGATTAATATTAAAATCCCCTAACAATACAACCCTCATCCAAACCACATTCACACAAAGAGCTGTTTCGGACGCGAATTTGCTTCCCGCAAGGAGCTGTTTGCTGTACACCGAATAATGACCCACTACTCGCAATATGTTTTTGAGGTCATTATGTTCACGCGGAAACACTTAGCATAGTTTAGGCGAGTAGAGGTGATGGGTGGGTGCCTCAGTCGCGCGGGACAACTCCGATCAGTACCGCGTCGCACTGCACTACAAGAAAAGACCCGCGGGTACCTGCCGAACCAATCAACAGTTATAGCTGATTTGCAGAATTCAAACGCAGTCGTGTGAATTTCAGTGACGAATTTCGTGATGGTCGCCCGTTCACTGCTGTGAACAACAAAAACATCGATGCTGTGCGACATACCATGAGATTTGAGCATCTTTAGGCACAGGCATGTGACAAATACAATCAATACTACACAAATATTTGGGTGTAAAAAAAGCTGTGCTCTGTGATCCCACACAATTTGACTGAGGCTCAAAAAACGGATCGCGTCACTTGGTGCAATGCCATGCTTACCAGATTCAACGAAGGGGCATCAAATTTGGTATGGGACATAGTAACAGATGACGAAACATGGATTTATAGTTACGATCTCAAAACAAAGCAGCAATCGAGCGTATGGGTCTCTCGAGATAAGCCAAAACCAACCAAAGTGGCGCACGTGCAAAGTGCCTCTAAGCGGATGATTGCTTCTTTTTTTGATAAAACTGGACATGTGGCTACTGTTGCTTAGTAGAATCGTTGTACCTTGAACAGTGATTGCTACACGACCATTTGTTTGCTGGAAGTTATTGACAAACTCCGTAAAAATAACCGTAAACGCCGTATCATCTTGCACCACAATAATGTGAGTTCCCACACGGCCAGACAGACAAATGATCTTTTGAAGGTGAACAACGTTGACCTTATGAGCCATCCCACGTGCAGTCCCGACCTGGCACCTTGTGACTTTTATTTATTTCCAAAAATTAAGAACCAGTTACGCGACCAACGATTTTCATCACCTGAAGAGGCTGTCGAAGAGTATGAAAAATTTGTTTCAGAGACGGAGGAGTGTCATAAATGTTTTCAAAATTGGTTAATTCGTATGAAAAAGCGCATTAACGCTAACGGAGAATATTTTGAGAAACAATAAATTCGTTTCTGACCATTTATAGTACTTTTTTCTTATTCTGTCCAAGTTGTGTTACTTAGTAGTGCAGCTTCTGTAAGTAGGTCACCCGAGGCCTGCAATGTGAATACTTGTCGCGGGGCGCAAAATGCATCTATCGGCAGTTTTGAGTCGGCTCATGTGGATGTTTCACCGACCGCTGCCGTTGAAGCCGCGCGCGTTTTTCCGCGCCCCGCCCCTCGTTTTTCCGCCCTGGCGGAGACGTCACTCATAAGCACGTTGACCCCTCGACGTGATTACGCTGTTGTTGCCGCTGCTACCCAACCCATTGCTCCACAACCGCAACTCAGGCAACCAACGGAGGGGAAGAAGAAGAAGCGGAAACTCATCTCTGGAGCTGTGTCGTCAGTACCGGTGAGAGGAGTAGATAGTGCGACGAGGACGGCTTCAAAAAGGTGGAAAAGAAAAAGCAGTACACTAGCCGTAACCTTAGTTATCCGACTGGCCCCAACCATCTATTGCGTGTAGCGGTACCGACGACGTTTGCTATACGTGTCACGATTTAATTACTCCACAAAGTCTGCGGATATTGTGGAGTACATACGGGTGAAAGGCAAAGCTGCCCTGAGGGTCGAGCAGTTGGAGTCCCGCCACAAGGTGAATTTTAATTCATTTGTGGTGAGAGTTCCAACTCAACAACTGTCGATCTTCATGAAGGAGGACTTTTGGCCGTAGGGTGTCATGTTCCCGCGTTTTCGAGGACGGCGGACAGCCACGTTGCGTTACACGTCCTGGTCCATACGTGTAAATAAGTGAATTATTTTTGTCATATTATTATGTATGTTAGTCTATAAGGTATGTGTTTTAAGGGTCTTTTGTAACCTGAAAATAAATAAATAAAACTATATAAAGAAAAACATTTTGTAAACTGACGCTCGCTTTTCGAAGAGTAGTATAAAATGACATGTAATTGTATTTGTATAAAATTTGTAATGTTGAGAGAAATGAATTAAAGAATAGCAAATCAACCATTAAAATAATGCTCATTATACTAAAATTTAGGCGCTATTTATAAAAATGAACCTTCGTGTGTGAACAGCCACCCTTAGAGGTGGATGATTTTCTTCAAAATTAAATGGGACCACTATGGAGGTACCCTCTTTCCAACAAAAAAAGATCATGAAAATTAGTTCACAAATACCGGAGTTATCGCGTAACATACGTACAAAAAAAACATACAGTCGAATTGACAACCTCCTCCTTTTTTTGAAGTCGGTTAATAAACTAAACTAACAAACCCAATAACTAGTAGAGAAGCTTTCGTCAGTCATAGTAAAGTGACAGTAATAGTTTTTGTTAGTTACAGTGAAATGGTTCGATATAAGATAAGTTTACTTTAAATAATATTTAATAATATATCGTATTTTCCAGACGCTCGGCTTATTGTAGCAGACTCCGATAATTACGAACGTATTATAGACGAAGGAACTTTAATGGGAATAAGATACAAAACGAAATTGAATGTAACACACCATTTTTCAAAAGTGTACTGCGTGGCGATGAAAGAAAACATAGTGGTCGGTAAATCTAAGGAATTATTTTTATTTTTGGGTAAGCTGGTTTCTTTTTCATCATAATAATTACAGTCTGTCTTTTTTGAAGATGGAGTAAAATGACAGAATGACAGTAGCTGGTGATTGCAGTCGACAGATCAGTGCCTTCAGTGAAAAAGGAAATAAGTCAAAGTCGACATTTTTCAGGAGAGGCCAAAAATCATACTTTTATTGATTTTTGAATGTTCGCATTTATTATTAATACAATTTATGATTTCTAGCTTTAGGTATACATCTAAGCTTTCGTTTAATGAATATTGGTTAAACATTCAGTCATATTTTCTATATACCTTCTAAGTTTTTTTCGAGTTGCGTCCTTATGTGCGCTTAAGGGTAATAACACGACTTATGTAAACAAACTTTAAGACATAATTCGACTTATTCCCTTAACTGCGACTGTTCTATGGTTGTAACAATACTTATGACACTAAACAGACTGATAAAAGATATAAAAGTTTTCTGTTGCGAACTATTAACCAATAGCAACACCACGCAGGTATGACCAATCGTGTCCAGTGGAACAAACAGAATGCCCAGTTATACCTTTATGTACACTGTGGAATAAGGCAACAGTCACTTTTAGTCCCACTTTTTTCGTCTCGTCGTTATGAAACAATGTGAGAAGTGTCTTTATGTAAAAATATATCTGTAGTTATTCGTTAAACTTCCATTTATTTTTTGAGTTAAGATCACTTGAACCGTTAGACTCATAAAAAATGCCCGATAACTAAAATTATGCTTTTATGAAACAGGGAGTTACTTAGTAAAATAAAAAAACGAGGTAAGGAGACTGCTAGAGAGATGTCCTTTTGATATGTTAAGTAATCGGACACGCTGAAGCCAATGGTGCAGTAAAAACAAATGGCATATAACTCGTCTTATTCCGTTTTTCACTGGAGGCCCTGAAATATTATATAGACTATCGACTGAGTGTTCGTTACGCTTAAAGCCGAACTTGTTTCATTTAAATCATCCTCGACTCATTATTCATCCAACTGCTTAGCACAGGTTCATTTGAAATGTTAATTTTTGAAAATTTGCCTATACATGCATACATTAAATTTGGCAATATGTGTATAAAAAATACAAATAGGAAACATATTTTAAAATATTTCATTTGAATTCAACATACACATATAATCACATCCGCCTGTCCTTAATAAAATGTGTATGACTAAAAATCGATTTTGATACTAATAGATCAAAGAAAGAATAAAGAATGAAATTGCGATCATTATAACGTAACATTTAAAATTCAGTCATTTTTGGCAAAATCTACTATAGACCCATCTCAGTCACTTCCATACTCTGCAAGACTATGGAACGTGTACTCAACAACCGTCACCTCTCCTACCTTGAAGACAACGACCTCCTCAGTGATCGCTAGTACGGATTCCGACAAGGGCGATCTACTGGGGATCTTCTTGTGTATGCCTGTCACATATGGAGCGAGGCTATAGAAAAGCAAGGCGAAGCACTTGCAGTGTCTTTGGTCATTTCTAAAGCCTTTGACAGGGTCTGGCACGCAAGCCTTTTAAGCAAGCTTCCCTTCTATGGGCTTCTTACTGACCTTTGCAATTGGATCTCAGATTTCTTGAGGGAACGTTCTATTCGAGTGGTCGTAGAAGGCCACTCTTCCGAACATCGGGCGAGTGCCTCAGGGTTCCGTAGTCTGCAACTCTCTTTCTGCTCCATAGCAATGATATGTTACTTCCAGGTAGCTTCGCGTATGATGACAAAGGCAAGGGTCAGTGGTGAGGAATTCCAGTCTTGTCGAGAGCTCATGGTTAGTCATTTGGATTCGACACTTAAGGCTGCCTTCGATCGGGGCGATGCCAATCTTGTCAAATTTAACGCTATCAAAACGCAAGCGTGTCTATTCTCCACAAAACAGAGTCCCTTCGACCTAACACCGATTTTTCGTGATATATCTATACCGATAGCCGACTGTCTCCAGCTACTTGGAGTGGATCTATCATCATCTCAGAATCCATGGCCAAAAATGCAGCCAAAATGCTCGGCATCCTTTCCAGAGTGATGCGTTACTTCACACCGGAACAGTTGCTTCAGCTGTATCAAGCACAGTCCGGTCGTGTATGGAGTACTGCTGTCACCTATGGGATGGCTCTGCTACATACCAACTGGCCACCTTGGATGCAATTACCAAGCGTGTGAAGAGGCTTATAGGTGACTCAGAATTAGTAGAGCCGAAGCTACAAAGCTTTGAACATCGCCGTAAAGTTGCCTGCTTATTGGTATTCCACACGATATATCACAAAGGTGTGTGAGGGAATTGCACGAAAATTCGGATGAAGCGCTTCGGTCCCACATTTATACGGCGAACGGCTATGGAGTGGAATTCCCTGCTTGCAGACTTGTTCTGAACGTTACATCTTGGACCTTTTCAAGGCGAGAGTGAATAGGCATTATTTAGGTGTGCATGCTGCATGACCCACCTTATCGTCGATTTGATGCACCTCATGGTCGCTTTGTCCTGTGCATGCTCCATCGTCGATTTCATCGTCACTTTCCAACAGGTGAGATGGAAGTCAAATGTGCATTTAGTTTTTAATAAAAAAGTACCATTTTTATAGTTACAGCCTTTCTTCCTTTCTTCACCTTTATACAATAAATTCATGTGGACCGAGTAATCTAGTACTCCTGCTCCTTATTGGATGTTTACAACCTTTTCATACATATGTGACAAGCACATAACTACAAAATGATTTCATGGAATGTCAATTTCATTCACAAATACGCGATTCTTTGGCCCAAGTTGTAGAAACGAAATTGAAGAAAGAAACAAAGAAAGAAAGCGTTGCCCCTTCCTTTGACAATGGTAAAAATATCTTGTATTTTATTCTAGATGCTGATTCAGGTTCGCGATCAAATGTTTCTGTTGTTTACACAGATAAACATGGTAAGACTAGTGAAGATGACGATGATGAAAAAGCAAGAAAAATATGGATAAGAAATTATAGTCCGGTGTTATATTATGATGCAGGCATTTATATACACTTGTCATGTTACTCCGAACGAGTAGAGTTAGACCAACGCCTGGTCTGGTATCAAAGAATACGTAAGTAATAATTATAACATTAAAAAACCAACCTCAAAAGTTCGTGCACCGGAAAAAGCGCGAAACCGTATTAATCCCCTAGTTAAATGGAACTAGTACTAAGGTGCCCTCTTTCTAACAAACAAAGAATCATTAAAATCGGTTTACAATTGCAAAAAAGAAATACAGTCGAATTGAAAACCACCTCCTTTTTTTTAAGTCGGTTAAAAAACCTTGCGAGAATTAAAAAGCATCTAAAAGATACCGCTGCAAGTGACACAGTAATTGATGTTTAACCAGGGTTAATTTAGATTACTATGAAGTAATAAAATGAGTATTTAAGAGTAAAAGAAAGGAAGCAAAGGAAGGTCCACAAAACTCTTCGAAATCGCGTGAAGTAGGCACCCAACCCGCATTAGACCTATACGGTGAACTACGGCCTTACGGATGTAAGTTGACGATAGTGATGTAGTTGGTGGTAACAAAAGCCAGCACAATAAATATATAACATTTACAAATAAGATAGAATATCATAAACTCTCTATAATGTGTTCAAAAACCGCAAATTACGATCAGCATAAAGGTAAACTGTTTTGTTAAAACAAATATCTTATCTGTGAAAATGTTATTATTGCTTCATAATAACATCGAATCCGATTTTATTATTACATTCAAATTTCGAACATCTGTGTAAAACAAAACAATATGATTCGGCCTCTATTCTAATATCAGTCGAGATGAAGTTTAATTCGAAATGAAATGTCAATAACAAACTATATTATTAGGGGTTAAAGTATGAAATTGCCGTTTTATTGCAATAGGTTCTTTGAATTTTCATAGAATCTTCATGGTTTGAGGTTTTCGAATGAAACTTTTTTCAAATGGTTTCTGTGATTTTTTTTTTTTAATTTGAAACATTTGAATATCGACTTTCAATTGTTTTTGTTATTCAATTTAGACAAGAAAGATAGATACTGCGAAAATTCGAGTGATTTTTGAATACGAGTTCCGACGCGGAACTAACGCGGCAGAAACAGCCCGCAATATCAATGCTGCGTTTGGAGAGGGGTCTACTAATGAACGCACCGTGCGATTTTGGTTTATACGCTTTCGTGATGGAAATTTCGACTTAAAGAACGAGCCACGAGGAATACCGCCCACACAGGTGAATAACGATGAATTAAGAGAGATAGTGGAAGCCGATCCTAGTCAAACTACCCAGGAATTAGCGGCATGGTTTAACGTTACTTTACCCACAATATTGACTCACTTGCGTCAAATCAATAAAATAAAAAAATACGAAAAATGGGTGCCTCATGATTTGACTGATCTGCAGAAAGAAACGCGTGTTGAAACTTGTGTTGCCTTGTTGAACCGGTACAGAAATGAAGGAATATTGGATCGAATTGTAACATGTGATGAAAAGTGGATTCTTTATGATAACCGGAAAAGAAAAATGCAATGGCTGACCCCAGGTCAAATGCCAGTCCTAAAGCAAAACTTACCAATAAAAAGGTAATGGTAACTGTTTGGTGGTCTCAGCATGGTGTTATTCACTATAGTTTTCTCCGATCTGGTCAAGCAATAACGGCAGATGTCTATTGTGCCGAACTCCGAACCATGTTGACAAAACTAGCAGTAAAACAGCCCCGACTCATGAATCGATCTTCACCATTATTGCTCCACGACAACGCGAGACCTCACACAGCACGAGAAACCATTTTGACTCTTCAGGAACTGCAGTTAGAAACCATTCGTCATCCTCCGTATTCACCAGACCTTGCTCCAACGGACTACCATTTTTTTCGTGATTTGGACAATTATCTACGTGACAAGAAGTTGTCTTCCCAGGAGGCAGTACAAAATGCTTTCACACAGTTTGTGCAGTCTAGATCGTCGGAGTTCTATCGCAAAGGCATTAATAACCTTCCCATTAGATGGCAACAATGTATAGATAATAATGGCAACTATTTTGATTAAATAAATTTGTTAAAAATTTAAAAAATAAACAATTTAGATTTTCAGTACAAATCGGCAATTTCATACTTTAACCCCTATTATTTAAT
>NW_020655631.1:8876-13767 GCF_003589595.1 Hyposmocoma kahamanoa | reverse complement strand
AACCTATTGCAATAAAACGGCAATTTCATACTTTAACCCCTAATATCGTCTATCTATACAACAGATTCCGTTTGTTTTATAATTAGATGTTTTGCATGTTTTTCCCACATCACCGAATGGAACAGCCCCCATTGTTAGAGATATTATCTTTATTACAATAAATACAGAAAATTTTTGGAATATACGGAGACGTACGCACAGGTCAGTTGTTGGCGCTGTACTATTTCAGCTTTCTAATTTGTGATTTCAGCGCAAACGAAACTGGATATATAAAAGTGATATAAAGCCCATTTGCCTGATGTGTTGCCAGGAATGGAAGGCCTTTTTTTTGGTTCTATTTCTAGTTGTATACTCGATGGGCCTAAATTTATTTCTCTCGTGAGTTTGGATGTAATTTGTTTATGTGTATGTCCATGGCATTGCCACACACGATTTCCCTAGTGCAGGGCCAAAAACAAATCAAGGAAGTTTGCTGTAAAGCAGGGTTTCTTAACCTGTGGTCCGTAGACCCCTAAAGCCGGAAGTACATGGCGAGCCTACCTAACATAACAAATGGATTGGTATACAATATGTTCTGGTTAAATAGGTACTGTGCGCGTGACCTTTTTGAATTTCCGCACCCAAGCGTCTCGCTCATTCGTCCTTCGGATGTGTGTCCGATGTTTGTATGATAATCATAAGTTATAACCGTGTTTTTGCCTTTTCCAGTAAGTATTTGCAGAACGATCCTGCGAAGCCTTCGCAGCTTAGCTTCGACAGATGTCGGTTCAACGAATCGAGCTGTTACACGTCCGAGCACAGCGAGCAGTTTATTGTGAGTAATTATTATTTACAACATATAAATAGACATAAATTGTTTACATCGAGTATATAACCAGAAATAGAGACGAAATGACATTTAATTTGTTTGAAAACCATTCAGCCATATCATTACTGTGACAACTGCGCTCCGATTGGCTAGCCCGAGTTCGAAACAATTGACGGGTGTCGTCAACTGTTTCTGCTATAATGGACGAAAATTGCAAAATTACATATTTAATATTTAATTACCGATGAGATGTTTTGCTGTTTTTCCTACACCACCGAATAGAACAGCACGGCTTTGTTAGTGATATTATGTTTATTACAATAAATACAGAATATTTTTTGGAATATACGGAGACGTACGCATAGGTCAGCAGTTGGCCTGTCTATACCTCAGTGCAAACGATAGTTGAGGTTTATAAGCGCTGTATCGCTAATGTGTTACCAGGAATATATGGCCCTTATTTCGTCTCTATTTCTGGTCATATATTCGATGATTGATTATGAACTTAAGGTTAATTGGTTTTATTTTTAATCGACTTCAAAACTTTTTGTATGTAGGTATGTTACGCGATAACTCCGGCTAAATTTGTAAATCGATTTTGAAGATTCTTTTTTTGTTGGAAAGAGGGTACCTCAATATTGGTCCTATTTAAATTTGAAAAAAATATTCCACCTGTAATAAGGGTGGTTGTTCACGCAGAAAACTTGTTTTTATAATTAGCGCCTACATTTTATAAGGAGCAGTTATTTTAAAGGTTGATTTTGCTATGGTCCTTTACTTTTGTGGTAATTAAAATATGTTTTTATACGGCATTAAGTCCCGAACTAAAAATCAAATAATGTGTGAAAATCGTGAAAGTTTAGCAAAGTATGGTCATATTCATTATTTTAATTCCTTATTTGGGTCCCATTGAGTACATAACTAGAAATAGAGACGAAATAAGGGCCATCCATCCCTGGCAACTCGTCAGCCAAATGGGCCTTATATTACTTTTAAATATCAACTCTCGTTTGCGCTGAAATCACAAATTAGAAAGCTGAAATAGTACAGCGCCAACAACCTGTGTGTACGTCTCCGTATATTCCAAAAATATTCTGTATTTATTGTAATAAAGATAATATTTCTAACAATGGGGGTTGTTCCATTCGATACTGTGGTAAAAACAGTAAAATATCTAATTACAAAACAAAAATAATCACATTTCATCGGTAATTCAATATGAAATATGTAATTTTTTCAATTTTCTCCCATTATAGCAAAGCCCAGGCTAAACTGGTCAATTTGAAGTAAAACAATTGACAACACCCGTCAATTGTTTCGAATTCGGGCTGGCCAACCAGCGCGCAGTTGTCACCGTAATGATTTGGCATAATGGTTTTCAAATAAATTAAATGACATTTCGTCTCTATTTCTGGTTATATACTCGATGTTGGGTGCATATGTAGACGATCATATTTGTCAGTATCTGCAGGTTTGTCTGCACGTCAAATGTTTTCTCAAGTGCCATCATAACATAGATACAAATAATCTCAGTACAAAGTACTACAAAAACCAACCTCAAAAGTACGTGGAATTACATCTATTTGCCAAGTTTTATTGAAATATCCTTAAATTCGCCACTAGACAGTACTTGACACTGGAGATAATAAAAATCGGTTCTCACTACTCAAAGAATATTGAGAGAAAAACGCCTTGAATTGGAGAAATAGCAAATCAACCATTAAAATAATTGCTTGTTAAGAAAATTTAGGCGCTATTTATGAAAATGATTTTTCATGCGTGAACAGCCACTCTTGGAGGTGGATGATTTCCTTCAAAATGAAATGGGACCACTATGGAAGTACCTCCTTTCCAACAAAAAAAGAATTATGAAAATCGGTTCACAAATACCAGAGTTATCGCGTAACACACATGCAAAAAAAACATTCCAGCGAATTGAGAACGTCTTCCTTTTTTGAAATTTAAAATTATTTCAAATTCTTTTAAGGAGGACCTGGGGGCTGGTTCTAGTTCTCCTTTCGAACTATCAAATAAATATTACTCGACCAAGTAAAAAAATAATATCAAGTATGAAGCTTCATTCGCATCATGCATTTTTAATTTTGGTCGAGTATTATTTATTTGACAGTTATTGTTTCGACCGGATGTCGGACGAAAATGGAATGAAATGAAATGGGGTTCATTTGCATTGAATAGGTTGTTACAGGATGGTAGTTATTACATGTGAGTTCATCTATTCAGCCATTACACAAAAGCATGCAAAATGTAATCTTCTAAGTTAGGGGTTCCCAAACTTATTTTGTCTACTGCCCACTTTGAGAATAAATTACTTTTTAGCGCCCCCATTTTTTCACTTACTTAAAAACCACTATAACTTCAAATTAAATTAATTATTGCGAGCTATATTAGCGGAGATTAAACATTCATTCTAAACGAGAGTTTTACTTTAACCCGCAAGAGTTAACTTGAGACCTGAGTTAACCTGAGCGCAGTAGGTAGTACACAACGGCGCTCAGGTCTCAAGTTAACTCTTACGGGCTGCACCTGCCAATGAGAATGATTATTGAAACGCAACTTTATAGTATTCAGACAGAGTATCTTTTATTCAAAACAAAACAAACATAATCGATTCTAATATTAAAACTAATGTGAAGGATGAATTTGATGCTGTTTAATAAGTTTGTTGATATCAGGTTCCAATTTACTCAAGAACAGCCGCAAGTCACCACGTTCGGTAACATGCAAACGATTTCTCTTTTTAGTAAGCAGCGTTGTCAGAGCACTAAAACCACGTTCACAGAAATATGACGATGGGAATGCTATCAAGAATCGTTAAACGATTTACCACAATCCAGGGTACAATTGCGGGATCGGTGTTTGTAGCCAAAATTCTTGGTAGCCATTTTAGAACTTGATTTTTATTTCCTCGTTTCAAGTCTGCTCAAATCCTGAGTGAGAATCTGAGTATGATTTCAAGCACTGGAAATACGACCCTAATGGCAGGGACTTGAGTATAATTTCGAGTGCTTTAAACCATACTCATATCCTGACTTGAGCATTGAGTAGAGTTCTAGAATACGACCCTAAGAGACTTCCTAGATGAAATTACAAATCTCCCCCCAAGCCTCTACACAACGCCCCCATTTTTTTTCTGAGTCTCTTATCGCCCCCCTGTGGGCGCTGCAGACCTAAAGGGAAGTGTTATCGCCCACTTTGGGAAAGGCTGTTCTAAGTAGCCATTTACACTGTAATATCCCTTTTTAACTAGGTATTTAAATCAGTTGTCATTCTTTTAAATGTCAGATTTTTTACTTCTATTTACCAATAGATATAAATTTTCATGCACATGTAATATGAACCTTTTAAGTTAAGTGTAAATTTACTCTGTCTGTCCCGGAGAACGAGAATACAGGCCTGTTTAGTAAATATAAAATTAAATATGTTTTACAATGGAGAGCCATAATCCATTATCTTGTTTTGTTAATTTCAGATCGCTGTATACAACCACTTAGCTTGGGAAGTGACTGAGGCCATAAGGATTCCTGTTATGGAAGGAAATTATGAAGTTTACGCTCCGAATGGTAAGTATTAAGTACATCGAGTATGTAACCAGAAATATAGACGAAGTAAGGGTCATACATTCCTGGTAACACTGAAATTACAAATTAGAAACCTGAAATAGTACACCGCTAACCGTGTCCGTATATTCCAAAAATATTCTGTATTTATTGTAATAAAGATAATATATTTCAATGGCGTGCTGTTCCATTCGGTGGTGTGGGAAAAACAGCAAAACATTTAATTACGAAACAAACGGAATCAAATTTCATAGGCAATTAAATATTAAATATGTAATTTTGCAATATTCGACCAATATAGCAAAGCTCAAGTTAAATGGTCGATTTGAAGTGAAACAGTTGACGACACCCGTGAATTGTTTCGAACTCGGGCAGCCAATCGCAGCGCAGTTGTCACAGTAATGATATGGCAGAATAGTTTTCAAACATATTAATTGACATTTCGTCTCTATTTCTGTTTATATACTCGATGATTAAGTATTACACGGGTGTAATACTTCGTGAG
>NW_020655631.1:0-8866 GCF_003589595.1 Hyposmocoma kahamanoa | reverse complement strand
TTGACATTTCTTTCGAAAGTTTTGTTTACATCGTTATCGAAGTTTATATCATAAAAGTACTAGAGCCCCTCGCGTAGCTTTTTGCAATTTATACATGTAACATATATTTTTACTCTACCGTTCATTTTTTGTTGTACCAATGACAGATTTGTAGGTCGAGTCATATCGCACCTACAGTGAAATACAGATCTGACTTAAAATGAATTTAATATACACAAAAACAGAGATTTTCTTCCCATAGAGGGCGCATTACATATTACAGTATTGAAGAGGTCTTCAAATGTACTCAGTAGGTTTAAAAACAAAAAATAAAGCTTTTTTTTAATAAAAATAATAAGTTAGATGACATTTGAGCTCCATCTCACCTGACAGGTCGACGATGAAGCATGCATATCTAAATAATGCCTATTCATTGTCGCCTTGACAAAATCCAAAGTTAGAGCGTTCAGGGAATAAGTCTGCAGGCAGGGAATTTCGCACAGTGAAAGAGAATCATAAGAGAAATAAAAATATATAACTTTTTTATAAAAAAAACAACCTCAGAAGTTTGTGGAATTGCATCTATTTGCCAAGTTTTATTAAAATTTGTTATCAAAAAGTGGGTGAAACCGAATTCATCCCCTAGTTTGTCACACTTAGAGCTGAAACATTTTCTGCAAGTTAAAATGCGTTGTGTAGACACAAACAAACAAATAAAAAGGCTACAGACACAGTTTCGCATTTTAATAGTTATTAGTATTCCTAGATAGGTAATTTTCGCAGATAACAGACCGCGGGCAATCATGTTTTAACAAGTTTTTGTTAAATAACCCGATTTGTGCATTCCTGTATCAATCGGCTGGTTCATAGAATACTTGTTCTTACTTGTTGAGTACGATTGAGCGTCGAATGAGATAACGTCGAACGAGTTTATGCATGTTTGTCTTATTCCTGTCGGTGCGTGCTGCTTATGCAATCCTATATAAACAACGTAATATTTATTTTATTTTCATTTGCGGTTTAAGTTAAAATGGGGCCAACACTGAGGTACTCTCTTTCCAGCACCAAGAGAATCATTGCTACTGGATTGTACAGTGGCGGATTTGCAGTCTTTAGCCGCCCTAAGCCCCAGGCCATGTAGTCAGTACCAGTCGCCCCTTTCTCAGCACTCATACACCTACTGGTAGACATATCTATATTTTATATTATTGTTATACGTTGCGGTACAATGCGGCCCGCCATAATGTGCGTGAGCCTTTAGAATATTTAGGTGGTTTGAGTTATTTGTTGTTATCATTAGTGAATTTTTTGTCACGATTGGCCGCCCTAGGTCCGGGGGGTGGTCTTAGGGCAAATCCGCCACTGTCACAATCGGTTCACAAATAATCGCATAACATATATGCAAAATGTTTCAGGTGATAAGATCACATCGCAGCTAGTCGACATACCTGTTGTGGTCCAATCAATACCCACTCGCAAATCGGGGGCAACACACGAAATCTTCTTCATCGCCAAACTCCACCCAGTCTCATACAAAACATTCTACATAAGAAAAACCAATCGTAACAAACGCTCAGCTTACGACGTTAAAAATCCTAATGACTATGAATATTGGAGCGATGTCAAAGAAAGGGCTGTGATTGATATTGCAAACCTAGACGAGGCGAAGCATGGGAAAACTGTATTCACGCCTATATACGAGTCTAGACGTAATAATATAAACGTATTCGACGATTCCATAATAGACGACGATGTTGATAGAACAAAAGAGATCGATCAATTGGTTCAAATTATTCAAGAACACAAGAAAAAGAAACTCAACCAAGTCAAGTTGAGGACGGCTATTGATGACGACATGAAGATGTTAGGTGATGATCCGATGGTGGTTAACAGTTATTCTGATAATTCTTATTTGGAGAATGAGGTAAGATTTCTTGTAATATGTCATCACTTAAGAAAAATAACAATTTATTTATGAAAAATAGTGACAGAGAATGACAGACATAACATTAACTTTAGTTAATGTAGCATATAAGGCATATTTAGTTTATTTTATTGTTTTTTATAAAGTGTTAGCTCCGTCAATGCAATCGACGATGACATTCTATTATGATGTCCAAAACAAACAAAATTGACAAATGGTGAAGGATCTGACATTTACATTTGATTAATATTGTTGAGACTTTTTCGTGTCCTGGATAATTAATATTTTTAACTAAAGACTCTTCCTGAAATGCTGAAGACTTAAACTGAAGGATCTTACTTAAAACTACTTAAAGGCTACTTATAATTGGTGTTACAGTCAACCTCTTAAAATAAGATCATGATTAAGGTTTGCGTCCATTAAATAAAATAGGTATAATGGATCAAGCACTGCACTGAGTGTTTTCAAGTCATGTGCTTTGATTACTAATTAATGATTATTTGCTGTTATGGTGACTCAAAGACCATGAGGAAACCAAATACAAAACTTAGAAGACTTATAAAGTTTCTAAGGGTGTGGACTTATGTCTCAGGGTGACAGACGCAGTTGCAGTGCCCCTCAGATCTTTGCAGTTTGCGCCCCTGAGTGACATTGCTGTTAACTGTTATGAACAGGCGTATTGCTTACCGCCAGCCGCACGACTTTTTAGTCCCATCAGTAGTTATCATAAAAAAAAATACTTGTGAAATCGGCGACCTGCATTGGCCACGTGTGATGGAGTACATTACAACATTTCAGTGTTTTGGTCTGAGACAGTGTAGTGTCTTTACTAACTAAAATTTTCTTTTACAGCACATTAAACTCCACGTCAGCCCCAATGGAGAAATAACCCGCTTGACTCGAAAGGATGGCACAGAAATACAATTTGCCGTCCAGTTCTCGTACTACCCCGGTGCTCTAGGAAACAATGCAGTCCCAACAAACCGCAGCTCAGGGGCTTATATATTTAGACCTAACGGTACTGAGTCTATATCATTGAAATTCAACACTTCTGAAGGTCCTTCAGGGCCTGTTGTGAAAGAATTGAGGATAAATGTTGCTGAAAATGTCCATAGTACTTTTAGGTTATACGATGGGCTTAACTTCTTGGAGACAGAATGGGTCGTTGGTCCTATAGATGTTAGTGATGATATAGGGAAGGAGTTCGTTGTCAAATATTTGACAGATTTGGCTAATAATGGGGAGTTTTACACGGATTCTAATGGTCGACAGGCTATGAAAAGAAAACTAAATATGAGACCTCAATGGGACTTGACTGTAGAAGAACCAATAGCTGGAAATTATTATCCTATTACCAACAAAATTTACATAAACGATGAGAAACATAAATTTGCAGTTCTGACAGATAGAGCTCAAGGTGGTACTTCGCTTTCTGAAGGCGAAGTTGAAATTATGTTACATAGAAGGCTGTTACATGATGACGCGTTTGGAGTAGGAGAAGCACTAAATGAAGAAGCCAATGGAAAGGGTTTGGTTGTAAGAGGTAGACATAGATTGTTTTTGTCTGAAGCAGAGAGCAAAGTTGATTGCATGGAAGAAAAGAAGCAGGTTTTGCAGTTCCATTTGCAACCTATAGTTCTGATAGCTGATGCAACTAAATTCAGTCTGCAAGATTGGTTGCAGTTGCCTAGCAAGGCGTTCTCTTGGGCTAATAGTTTGCCCAAAGGTGTGCATTTGCTAACTGTTGAGCCTTGGGGAAAGAAGTCTTTATTATTGAGGCTGGAAAACTATTTGGAGATCGGAGATCAGGAGAACACTACAGTAGAGGTCAATCTAGATGCGATATTTAAAGGTCTCACAGTCAAACGTGCGAGCGAAACGATGTTAGCTGCCAATTTATGGGTAGATGAAAAGAGGAAGTGGTCTTGGAATAAAGAGAACGGATTTTCAGTGAACTTTAATGAAGAATATGGAGAACTTAACAATGTGGAAAAGTCTAATGACGAAGACGAAGATATTCATGACGACGGCTTGTTGATTCGTCTTAAGGCGAAGCAAATTAAAACTTACGTTGTTGATTTTAATTATAATTAAATACATTGTAAAGTGCTACTTTTTGCGTTAAATAAAAAACGACCAAACGCTATCACATTGAAACAAGTCACAAGAGCCCTTAATAACTGCAACTTATATCGGTTTTTAGCCCAATAAAAGATGGTCAAATTATGTACTGTATTCTTTAATTACTATTACACTGTTAAAGAAATTTAATAAAAAGAAATTTGTAAGACAAAACAGAACGTTCGTTCCGTGAAGCTAGCAAATAAATAATCAGAAATAGAGGCGAAATAAGTGCCGTCTATCCCTGACAACTCACCAGGCAAATGGGCCTTACATCACTTTTAAATATCAACTCTCGTTTGCGCTGAAATCACAAATTAGAAAGCTGAAATAGTACAGCGCCAATAACGTACGCCCAAAAATATTCTGTATTTATTGTAATAATGAATATCTCTAACAATGGCATACTGTTCCATTCGGTGGTGTGGGAAAAACAGCAAAACGTCTACAAAACAAACGGAATCATATTTCATCGGCAATTAAATATTAAATATGTAATTTTTCAATTTTCGTCCATCATACCAAAGCTTAAGTTAAACTGGTCTAGTGCAAAACAAAAACTTGTGTAGTATATTTTTGTTGTTTTACGTAGTCTGTCTAGAATCGAATTTGTTGTTGCTTTGATCTATTCACATTTTATGTATACTAAATATATTATACAACATTAAAACCCTTTACAATCACAATTTACTCCTACAGCTGTAATTATATTCACACTCGCTCATGCATTTACATATCAAATAGATTGTTTTAGATGCACTATTTACACTTTACTATGTTTATTATTATTGGCAATGTATAACTGTACGCATAGTCGTTGTTTTTACTTTCAAATAACTTAATCCCTCTTGTTGGTCCTGACTGAAAACCAGCGCCTTAGGAAACTTTGGCATATGCTGAGTCAGCGCCCTTTCACTGCTTTGACAATCATGTTAGATTTTTCTTTTATGCTTAATCTGTATTTGTGTTATTTCAGTGAATAAAGTGTTTATCTATCTCATTTAGTATTTTATTTTTTTATTTTATTTTACATTTGTATTTATACTGTAATGTATTACTGGTCTAAAAGTTATTACTTAACAAAATGAAATGTTAAAATTGTTTATTAAATATCCATTTTATGTTTCTTAAGAATTACCTGTAAATAAATAGAAATCTTTACTTTTTTGTTGTTTAATTTCACTAGTTTATTTATTTATTTATTATAATTATTAATACAAAGTTCGAATACTTAGAAAAAAATTCAATCCGGCCGGATACAAAAGGACGTCTTCTAGCAAACCGTACCAGACGCTGTGCTAACTAAGCAACGGAACGGACCAGCAGACCTCACGAATTTCTCTGTGCTTGTTTGTCGGATCTTTGTATCAGGTTTTTTAAAGTCTTTTTAACCGTAATGCCTTCTATGAGAAATCTATAAAAAAAAAAAAAAAAAAAAATACGTAAAAATTATAAAGGTTGTCGGTTTTTATTTCACCATACTTTGCGGGGAGATGCTACTTATCAATAAAACAATCTTTACTACCAAGGTCCCCCCTTAAAATATCGTATAGGTAATAGCTACGCAAGTTTTGTTCATTCGATTTCAGGGGGCCCCGGTTAAGAATAGTTGTTTGCATTAATAAGAGGAATTATCTCCTTAAATATCGTAATATAAAAACATGAAAATGTATTATTGTCCTCACAATAAATTGTCTATTTATGTATAAATAGTGAGTTAGAGATCACAAATGGGTCTCAAATTGTCGCGTTACGAAGAGAGGTTATCACATTTTAAGGTTATGTCCTTTAATTCTAGACGTGGGGTACAGGATAAATATTAAATCTTATATTAAATCTTCAACGCTTCTGTTCCATATTAATTTTAACATCAAGTGCCATCCACGACGCCTTCCTAGACCATTCCTGTTGAATGTTTATACTAATAATACTTCTTTTTACAACCCTTTGACGAGAATGTGTCGGGCCTACAATGACATTATGGCTGCTCCTGGCGATGATTTAGAGGATATATTTGATAGCAATGTTAAAAGACTTTGCAATAGAATATATAGTTATAGTAATTCTATTTTATTTAAGGTTACAGTCTTAGGATAATAACGCATAGAATGATAGTTTCATATTAAACGAACTGTCACAAGTGAGGTAAAAATCAAATTCATGTAGGCTAGTTTTAGTAGTAGGTTAATTTTCGGTTTTAGTGAATATTTATATAAAAACACAAGTTGAAACGCATTACTTCCTTTTGGAATGTGATGTTAGTATCCATTTTATGTTTGTCTGACGTATTTTTACACTCATTTACCGCACATTTCGTCATTTTTAGCGAAAATTCTTGATCTGTTCGCGGTGCAAGTTGATCTTGAGCACTGAAGGCCCGTCCGCTCGTGTAGGCCCTTTTGGCGCGCTTCAATTTGCCTCACTTAGCGTGTGCGGACTAGGTTTCTATGCGTTATTATTCTAAGGTTACAGTTTTATTATGCCTAAGTACCTACGTTTTATTAATATATTGTAACAAAATTGTTTACTTATGATTGGTCATGCTGTATGTACATGTTTAGGTTTACATTCTAGAGTAGAACTAGTAATAATATTGAAGCTTTTGTTACGGAGTGAATGTAAACTGTTTTGCGCATCTAATAAATAAAATAAAAAAATAAATAAAATAAACGAAATTCTGAGAATACTTTCTAACATGAACACAAAGACAATACAAATATATTACACTTATAGACACCATTAACTGCCCGAGCATTTATTTTTTTACTTTTATTAATATTAGAAATAATTACTTTCTCTATTCGCATGACCATAGGATCAGTGAAAACCCCGATACTTTAGTTCTTTGAGAAAACAAATATATTTCAATATATCCAATATTTTTTGCTAATAGATCGTGCTTGCTCAGCGCCGGTGCTAGCCCATGTAGTGGACGGGTGCGATCAATACCCTGGCACCCTCCAGCAGGCACGCGATCAAAATATCAACTTACATTTTCATAGTGATCCGAAATTCAGGTGCAAATGGTCAAAGTCAAAGTCAAAGAATCATTTATTTCATAGGTAAAATAAATTTACACTTGAAAACGTCACATTTAAGCTACTGCTCGTTCACTATGCTGACCTCCCTGAGAAGAACGAGCAAGAAACTCTAGGGATTGCTTTTTTCAAATAAACTTAAATGCTATGGAATACACTTTGAATCAAATTTGTGTGGATTCTGGAGCCGTGTCGTCTTTCCATACATCTTTATCTAACACGTAGTCTTCAATTTTGTAATATGATTTTTCGATCAAAATATTTTTAATGTAGTTTTTAAACTTTGGAAATGATATTTTTAAAATATGCCCTGGAATCTTATTGTAAAAACGTATACAATTCCCCATAAAAGAGTTGTTTACCTTGGTTAAACGAAATCGTGGTACCATGAGTTTGGACTTACCTCTAAGGTTAATATTATGGATATCTTCTTTCTTATTGAAATTATGTATATTTTTACGAGCATATAAAATATTTGAGTAAATGTACTGAGATGCCACAGTCATGATACCAGTCTCCTTAAACTTTTCCCTGAGAGAAATCCGAGAGCCTAGACGGTACACAGAACGTATCGCTCGTTTTTGCAATATACTATTTATATTACTTACCTTCATTATTTACACTATTTACATTGTTTGCTTTACATCTTACACTTTTGCTTGATATATATATGCATAGTATTTAGAATTAGGTATATATATTTGCGTGTGATGCACTTTGGTGGCATGGCTTACTGGGCTGCGACCGCTCACCGTATGGTACTGGCAGAAAACCAGCACTGTTTGACATCTCTCGGTCTACAGTATTTATGCTGAGTCAGGGCCATTTCAGCACAAACTGTAGTCTTAAGTACATTAAAAGTTTATCAGTTGTTATAGTATTTGTTTGTTTTTCTCGCAATATGTGTTTTATATAAATGTGTATAAAATTAATAATGAATGTTCTATGTGCTTATATGTTATACTCTGTGAAGTGATTGTAAATGTTTTGTTTCTGTTTGTATTTGTGCTGAATAAACGTGTTATCTATCTATCTACCAATACAAATATGGTTTGAATATCTGGTGCAATTATAAATGATGTTGGAAAGCAATAGATCGCTTATTTCGCTTGCGTTGCGAACGATGAAGGCTCTTTGGATGCGCCCGTCACGCTGATACAAAAGTTGATAAGCGGCAGTGATGTTCACATTATTGCTTGGCGGCAAAAATAGGGAAGGTGGCAGTACTTCCCTGGACGAACTCTTTCACAAGGAGGTCTACTGACAATTAAATATATATGGAATTTCTCAAGGAAAGTGATTCAGTATCATGGGTAAAGTTTCGACGTCAGTGGTGTATGGTGGGGGGTGCAGAGGGGACCATGGCCCCGGATGGCACAGCAAGCGTGCCAAGAGGCTTATACGTGACTCGGAATAGTAGAGGCGAAGCTGCAGAGCCTTGAACACCGCCGTAAAATTACCTGCTTATCGGTATTTTACAGGACATTTCACAGGGAGTGTGCTATGGAAATACACGATTTTATTCCGCCTTCCCGGAATGAAATTGTGTTGTAACTGTGACACTAGAACACTGTTATATCCCCAATCCAACTCCAAATTTTTTCACAATTGGTTTACGGGAAGTGCAGCTCGTATGTGGAATAAACTGCCCTCTGACATTCATGACAGTCCGTCGGTGGCATCTTTTAAACACAAATTAAAAGAGCTCTTCCTGTCGTACGCATTAGATAGTTAATCGGTTACATAATATATAAACTAGTAATTTGTTATTATAATATACATTCTGCTTATGTATATAAAGTTC
>NW_020655630.1:0-18222 GCF_003589595.1 Hyposmocoma kahamanoa | reverse complement strand
TAAGAATGTTAATTTCCTTAAACTTATCTCTCAAAGATACTTTGGGGCCCAGATTGTAAATTGCCCTAACTGCACGTTTCTGCAGGACATCTTGAAATATTCTCTAAATGTGCTTTCAGTCTGAAATCGTGGCTATGGTTAAACTTTAGGTAGATTCAGGGTTTCGTAACATTTTGTACATAATAAAAATATCATTATAATAAAATAATCAGGCTTTATGAATGAGCAGTAGAATTTAATTAATTTTACGATTTCGAGAGTAATTGATTTGCTTTTTTTTTTTTTTTTTTTTTTTTTTTATAAAATATAGGTGCGCATTTGACCTCCATCTCACCTGATGGAAAGTGACGATGAGGTCGACGATGGAGCATGCACACCTAAATAATGCCTATTCACTCTCGCCTTGAAAAGGTCCAAGTTATAACGTTCAGGGAACAAGTCTGCAGGCAGGGAATTCCACTCCATAGCCGTTCGCCATATAAATGTGGAAGCGTAACGCTTCGTGCGAATCTTTGGAATATCCACAACATAGGGGTGGAACCCAAGCCTACGCCTAGTCCCCCGGTGATGGAAAGGGGAAGGCGGAATTAAATCATGTAATTCCATCGCACACTCTCCGTGATATATCCTGTAAAATACCGATAAGCAGGCAACTTTACGGCGGTGTTCAAGGCTCTGCAGCTTCGCCTCCACTAATTCCGAGTCACCTATAAGTCTCTTGGCACGGTTGTCAATTGAATCCAAAGTGGCCAGTTGATATGTCGCAGAGCCATCCCAAAGGTGGCAGCAGTACTCCATGCACGATCGGACTTGTGCCTGGTACAGCTGGAGCAACTGTCCCGGTGTAAAGTACCGCCTCACCCTGGAAAGGATCCCAAGCTTCCTTGCTGCATTTTTGGCCGTGGATTCAATGTATCTGCCGAAGTTCAAATTGGACGACAGGTCCATTCCAAGTAGCTGGAGACAATCGGCTATCGGTATGGATATATCACGAAAAGTCGGAGTCAGCTCAAAGGGACTCCGTTTTGTGGAGAATAGACACGCCTGCGTTTTGGTAGCGTTAAATTTGACAAGATTGGCATTGCCCCAATCGGAGACTGCCTGGAGTGTCAAATCTAAACGGCTAACCATGGACTCTCGACAAGACTGGATTTCCTCTCCACTGACCCTTGCATTGGTCAAGTACCTATCTACAACTGTGCTGTCATCAGCATACGCAAAGGTACCTGGAATTAACATATCATTGATATGCAGCAGAAAGAGAGTTGCAGACAGTACGGAACCCTGAGGAACTCCGGCATCTATCGCCATATGTTCGGAAGAGTAGCCTTCTAAGACCACTCGAATCGAACGTTCGCTCAAGAAATCCGAGATCCAATTGCAAAGGTCAGTGGGAAGCCCATAAGAGGGAAGCTTGCTTAAAAGGCTTGCGTGCCAGACCCTGTCAAAGGCTTTAGAAATGTCCAAAGACACTGCAAGTGCTTCGCCTTGCTTTTCTATAGCCTCGCTCCATATGTGACAGGCATACACAAGAAGATCCCCAGTAGATCGCCCTCGTCGGAATCCGTACTGGCGATCACTGAGGAGATCGTTGTCTTCAAGGTACGATAGGAGACGGTTGTTGAGTACACGTTCCATAGTCTTGCAGAGTATGGAAGTGACTGAGATAGGTCTATAGTTGACAGGGTCAGCTCTGCTTCCCTTTTTTGGTACAGGTTGCACGTTTGCAAGCTTCCACGACCTGGGAACTACACCAGTCTCAAGTGAGAGGCGGTACAGGCGTGTGAGAACAGGAGACAACTCAGGTGCACAGTTACGCAGGACTATTGCTGGAATTCCATCTGGCCCGCTAGCTTTATTCACGTCTAGATTTCGCAGAGTTCTAAGTACCTCTTTTTGGCGTATGCGAACTGGCGCCATAGTGCAGCCAGCCTGAGGTAAAGTAGGTGGTAGGGTCCCTGCGGCATCTAGACGCGAATTTTCTGCAAAGAGTGAGGCAAAGAGATTCGCCTTCTCTTCCGCAGCATGAGCCAGCGAACCATCCGGCCTCAGCAGAGGTGGCAAAGATGGGCGACAAAAGTTCGATTCGACCGCTTTGGCCAGGGACCAAAAGGATTTGCTGCCTGCTGGATAAGAGGCAAGCTTGGCTCCTATGCGGCGCACATGGTCGAACTTGGCCCTACGTAACATGCTTTTGCACTTCTTGGCGGCCTTATTAAAAGCTTTCTTCATGTTCTGAGTACTCGGAGTTTTGCGTAGTCGAGCATCTGCCCAAGCTTGGTACGCGGACTGTTTACGTGCTTCAGCACAACTACAATTAGCGTTAAACCATGGACGAGCTTGGGGTCCATTGGGTACATCAGAGTATGGAATGTAATACTCCATACCCAAACGCAAGACCTCGACTACAGCATCAGCACAGCTCGACGAGTCTCCTGAAGTAAAGCACGCCTGCCAGGGATATGACGCAAAGAAATGGCGCATTTCGTCCCAATCTGCTAACTTGTATCGCCACACCCGTCTCATACCACTAGGGCCCTGATCGGGTGGGGAGTATACGGATACAGTTTTCACCAGACAATGGTCGGAAGTACCCAGTGGGGCCTCCACAACCACAGAGTATCGGTCCGGATCAGTTGTCAGCAGAAGGTCCAAGCAATTAGCCGTATGGGATTCAACATCTGGTATCCTAGTGGCGCCACTGACAAGCTGGGATAAGCTTAGCGTTAACGCAAGTTTACGCGTCTCTCTCCCAGCGTGATCGGTCTTCTGGTATGGGAACAACCATTCTTGATGGTGTGCATTAAAGTCCCCCAGAATGACTAGTTGCGCCGCTGGGTACCTATGCTGAATCTCATCAGACGTCTCACTTAGATATTGGAACAGCTTGGTCGTCTCCTGATCTCCACTGTGCGATCGGTAAACACAGCAGTACACGATTTGTGTAACTCCTGTGTCAACCAGAAGCCATAAAATTGAAAAACTCGGTGCCTCAAGGTTCTTGAGACGCTTGACACAGATGTCATCGCGAACGTACACACAGACTCCGGCACGAGGTACGAACCTGTGCTCCAGAGTATACCCGGGGTAGCTGAGGTACGCTGCGTCAGTCGGACATCTGATCTGCGTCTCTGTGAGGAACAGCAGCTGCGGTTTGTCGGTTTCAAGGTGGTAGTGGACCGAATCGAGATTTGAGTGCAGACCTCGGATGTTAGTGAGGCAGACCTCGGATGTTAGTGACATATTTTTGACATTGATGTCATTCTGACACACATGCACCTATGTGGCTTTATTATAACAAGGTACGATTTAGTTATTCTAATTTCACTTGATATGAAAGTAAAAACGAGTTAGACTTTATATTGGTGCGAAAGGAGTAATGAAACCCAGTAGTGATATTGCTTGCCTTGTTCGTTCGTTACCCCGCGTACGCTTACATCTGTTTGTTTTAGAACTCATATGAGTTTTGCTACCTTTCCCATACGTTCTCAACCCTGTCTTTCCCGGAGCAGATAAACGTGGCGTGCTAAGGAATACGGCGATTGGAATATATACACAAAACCCATCGCAAATTTCTGAACGTTATTTGACCGAACCCACAACTTTTGCACTTGCAAGTCACGTTTTCAACAATAACGCTATCACTGCGATGACTTTACGATTGTTTGTCTAAAATAACAGACAAAAGCTACGAAGGCATTATTAATTAGAATTTAAAGGCTTCATTATTAAATTACCTCAATGATGTGATGTTCTACAATAATGAAGAATTGTCATTTTGTTTGTTTTGTTGTTTTTATAAACCGTGTAATTTGTGTGTCTGTCTGTAGCAGCTTAACTCAAAAACGGATGAACTGACCCTAAATTATTTATCATTTCAAGCCTAGTTTAAAAATATTTTATTATCGGAGACAGTCATAGTTTGTTATTAGTAGTTACCTTGTACATATAATTAACTATTTACTGAGACATGAACGCTTTGGAAATAAAATTTAAATTTTCAAAAACAAAATGTCCAAACTTAATATTGTCCAAAATTTTGTAATTTACTAATTTCATGAATTTAAAATAGAAGTAAAATTTAAGCGATTCAAAACTTACAAATAAAATAAAATCGAAAGGACACTCAAATTAATAAATAAAATGACAATGGCATATCACTTAACTAATATTATATTTTGACTTAACTTCTTTAATTTAAATTTGCACGGTCCTGGTAAATCTTTCTTGTTGTACTGACATTCTCTAAATTGTTTCGTACGAGACATTTGTGAATCGATTTCCATGTTTCCTGTTTACCGTCCAACAGGACGGGAGGTACCCCAGTAGTGGTTCCATTCAAATTTAAGGATAATATTTCACCTCTGTGGGTGTTAAATACGGTTACGCAGACTTTCCGGTAACCGTTTTCAATAAAGCTTGGCAAATAGAGATGTAGTACCACGATTTTTTGAAGTTGCTTTTTTTATGAAAACGTTATTGGATTACACTATTTTGTAACGGGAGATTTTTTAAATAAGAAGGACATATTTATATTTATACAATTTATTATTATTATATCTTATTATTTTGTTTTTGTGACTGATGAAAAATTATGAAAACTACACGCCGCAAAGCGGATTAGATGATTCAAATTCCGTTTTTGCTATATATTTATAGAAAGAAAGAAACATTGATTCGGCTATTACACGTAAAATGCACGAATAATCTAAATTAAATTAAAATAGTATAATTAGATAGATAGATAGATAGATAGATAAACACTTTATTGCAAGAACACACAAGAACAAGAATAGTACATAAACAACTTAAAACTAATGTGGGCAAAGGCGGTCTTATCGCTAAGAGCGATCTCTTCCAGACAACCTTAGAGTTAGAGGAAAGCTAGTCGGAGCGGGAGACGTAGTGTGCCAATTTTACAAGTATAAAAAAAAATTGTATAAATAAAAAAAAATACAAAATAAAAATAAATAAATAAAGACACATACTAATTTATAAAATATTTAAAAAAATAATGATACGTAGATATATGTATATATAAATATACCTAAATAAACTTATACTTACTAATAACTAATACATTCTAATACACACGTTGCAGACTAGGACTGTGATAAAAGATTATTTATTTATTTGTTTAATTATTTATTGTACAGAAAAAACAAAAACACATTTAGTAACAAGGAAAACCCGAACAAAAGGTACTGCTTATTTCTAACAGAAATTTCTTCCTGCAGACCTAAATACAGGAGACTATAATTACAATAATGGGTTTACGTGCACAACAAAACAAAAATGAATGACGAAGCAATAAATTATACAAATAGATAAATACATCTTTCGTACTATAATACCTATAAAATGAATGGAACAGTAGACAGTGCACCTAAACTCTCATTTTGAATATTGCTAAGGATTTATTATCATGAACAGTAATGGGAAGTGCATTCGTAAGCCTGACCGCATGAACAGTGAAGAAATTACAAGTGAACAGTGAATTATTAATAATAGGGGTTAAAGTATGAAATTGCCGATTTGTACTGAAAATCTAAATTGTTTATTTTTTAAATTTTTAACAAATTTATTTAATCAAAATAGTTGCCATTATTATCTATACATTGCTGTCATCTAATGGGAAGGTTATTAATGCCTTTGCGATAGAACTCCGACGATCTAGACTGCACAAACTGTGTGAAAGCATTTTGTACTGCCTCCTGGGAAGAAAACTTCTTGTCACGTAGATAATTGTACAAATCACGAAAAAAATGGTAGTCCGTTGGAGCAAGGTCTGGTGAATACGGAGGATGACGAATGGTTTCTAACTGCAGTTCCTGAAGGGTCAAAATGGTTTCTCGTGCTGTGTGAGGTCTCGCGTTGTCGTGGAGCAATAATGGTGAAGATCGATTCATGAGTCGGGGCTGTTTTACTGCTAGTTTTGTCAACATGGTTCGGAGTTCGGCACAATAGACATCTGCCGTTATTGCTTGACCAGATCGGAGAAAACTATAGTGAATAACACCATGCTGAGACCACCAAACAGTTACCATTACCTTTTTATTGGTAAGTTTTGCTTTAGGACACTGTTGTGGCATTTGACCTGGGGTCAGTCATTACATTTTTCTTTTCCGGTTATCATAAAGAATCCACTTTTCATCACATGTTACAATTCGATCCAATATTCCTTCATTTCTGTACCGGTTCAACAAGGCAACACAAGTTTCAACACGCGTTTCTTTCTGCAGATCAGTCAAATCATGAGGCACCAATTTTTCGTATTTTTTTATTTTATTGATTTGACGCAAGTGAGTCAATATTGTGGGTAAGGTAACGTTAAACCATGCCGCTAATTCCTGGGTAGTTTGACTAGGATCGGCTTCCACTATCTCTCTTAATTCATCGTTATTCACCTGTGTCTGTGTGTGTCTGTGTGGTCTTCCTCGTGGCTCGTTCTTTAAGTCGAAATTTCCATCACGAAAGCGTTTAAACCAAAATCGCACGGTGCGTTCATTAGTAGACCCCTCTCCAAACGCAGCATTGATATTGCGGGCTGTTTCTGCCGCGTTAGTTCCGCGTCGGAACTCGTATTCAAAAATCACTCGAATTTTCGCAGTATCCATCTTTCTTGTCTAAATTGAATAACAAAAACAATTGAAAGTCGATATTCAAATGTTTCAAATTAAAAAAAAAAAATCACACAAACCATTTGAAAAAAGTTTCATTCGAAAACCTCAAACCATGAAGATTCTATGAAAATTCAAAGAACCTATTGCAATAAAACGGCAATTTCATACTTTAACCCCTAATAATTACAATTTCACGTATGAATGTATATTGCCAAACATAAATTTAAGGAAAAATCTGCCAAAAATATACCCGATACGTGTTTCGCCTCTCTACGAAGTATACTCAGGGGTTCGACACTCGGTCTCGGCAGCATAAGTTAGCTCAGGACGGAATTGCACTACCCCTCTATTACCATTGATAAAATTTGAAAATACCCGCAATAATGGTGATGGATGATGTAACCTTCAATTGTTCATTTACTAACATCCCCTATTGTTGTATCAAATTATTTCCATGTTTTCGAAAACACTAGGGTCTTTTCTTACATTGTTTATTTGCAATAGTAACAAAAACCATAATTTAATATTGCTAACTATATTACAAAGCCTTTATTTTGAATTCGAACGTTCAAAACTCTGATTAAAAGTTACGTGGTTTGCATGAAACCTTTATACCGCAAGTGGCTCTCTTCAAATTCACAAGTTGCGAACAATATTAATCTCGTTTAGCATTTTCAGTTTAAATTATACTAATGCAAAGGGGCATTGAAAGTTATTCCCGTCAAATATTGGGGTGTACGTATCGTAGCTTCAATGTTAAAGTACTCAATCGAAAAGTAACATTTTTGGGAAAGAAAAGAAAAGAAATAAAGTAATATAATTCGTTTTTATTATTAAATAGTTTTTTGTGCCATATTTATCACGAACAACAAATGGTATGCTTCTTTGTCCAAAAAATTTACTGTCCGAAATGTCTTTTTATATTAGAGAGTGCGATGCATTACCTTTCCGTTGCCGAGGACTAATCATTTACGAATAAATATCAAATGCCTCATAATCCCAATGCTATTATAAAAACATAACGAATGGAAGTAGACAATATACAACAAAAAGGTTCGATCATATTGCAGCTGGCATACCAGCTCCTGACAACAAAGGATCTTAGTTGCGAAGAAGAGAAAATTTTGAATTGTACTGCAATATCAGCAGTAACACGTCACTGTTTGGTTTTAGCAACCAAACAAGATAGTCGACACATTTTATTCGACCTCAAGTTCCCACCAACACGATTATCGTCTGATAAGAGCTACCTTCGATGCTCTGCCGCTATAGAAGGTAGCCAAACCGAAACGAGGTGGAAACTTTGACAAGCCAAACTAGCTGTTCCTATTGATTGTATTACCTTCGCCGAAAGTCTTCCTCGTCGGGCACGACTGCAGTGGTCAATATGAAAGTTCCTGAATCATTTCATGTCACAGGTTGGCCAATGTAGAATAGCATGGTGACATGGAAATCCTTTGGAAATTGCGGATCCTCCATACAAAATATGACTCACCTGCGCTTGTGCCCACTGTATCCCAACGGCTGTACCCGCGAAGAGCTACGGTTTGATAGTTTACTGATTTTGGTCATTGACTCGACAAGAATAAGACACTACTGTTTCCACTTCAAAGAATTTTGTTGTGAACTAAAAAGGGCGCCTTTGATGGTATAAGAAATTCATCTACACACAAAATTTCTTTCGTGCTATTTTTCTAAGTTTACAAATTGATTAAGCGGATGTCAGACATCAATAATTATGATACAGATGTAGTACGAGGCATCTTATGAAACTCAACATGTTGACAAATAACTTTGACACTCATTAAAAACTTAAAAATGAGGGTAACTGCCTCAGTGGCTGAACGATTACCATGCCGGACTGCCACGCAGAGGTCCCAGGTTCGATCCTGGGCCGGGAGAAATATTTGTATGGCCTTCATTTATTTCTCTCGTGAGTTTGGGTGCAACTTTGTGGTTGTTTATGTGTGTGTCCATGGCATCCGCGACACAGGGTTTCCCTAGTACGGGGCTATGTTGAGTGTGTGCGTTAAATTATAATTGATAGATTAGAAGTACAGGAGTAGAAAAAGAAATAAAACGGATTCCAAGTACTACTGTATGTCTTGCCGCGGTTTTCCCCTGAGTTCTAATAGTAGTTTCGTGCGACGAAGGTGGATCCGATTCCGGTCTAAAAGCTTATTAATGTCTACTCGTGAGCTCGAAATATAATAATAAAAATAATACACACATCCGCTTCTTTTCATATATGGGTAAACAGAGACCACAGTCTAAGCGCCTACCGCTGAGTGTATCACCGACAGTGCAAACGCTCAGACTGTCTTTCATTTACATTACAATCCTTATACAACACCTGCATTCGGTTCCGCACGACTGCACACGGTGGGCAACGTTATTTTCACCTTTCCGAGCGCGTGCTTAGGTTCCTTTGTGCTCGTACTGAGCGCTTGGAGTCAGATTTAGTAGGCTATTAATAGTAGGTATTTTCGATTTTGTATGATAATGATGTATCTGTTACGTAGTAATTACTAAGTCTTCCACTTCCTACGACCCTGACAAACCTTTCACCTCATTAGTACGGTCAAAGCTTTCATACACTCTCGTCGGTTGAGGGTAATGACCTGACCTTGAGAACGTCCTCAATTTGATGGTTGTAAGTTCGCCTTGGTCGGCCCTTGTGAACTTATCCGCTAAAATAATGTAAACAATTTATAACAAGGATGTTATATGACTTGAAAATTCTACATATTAAACCTAGGCTTTGGAAGATGTAATTACAAACTAACTTTTTTGACCTGAGAATTTCGACTCTGTGTACATACCTACCATAAAAGTATTTCGACATATAAATGAATAGTTCAAGGGGCCTACCACAAGGTACCATAGGGGGGACATAACCCTTCCAAAAACAATCTTATTTCAATGTAATCTTAAAGTAAGCTTATTACAATATTACTCATATTCGTACCATGACAAACTTGTCAACCAAGTAATGTATTATTGCTAAAGTGATGAAAAAACGAATGATTTCCCAATATTGCCTATTCCTTACTAAAAATAAGAAAGAGATAACGCTATGTGAATTATATAATGCCATCTCTTTCTTTTTTGATGTTCCGAATCGTGTTATCGTAGTATAATGTTTAAGTACTTAATGGTATTTACATTCACAGAATTTTGAGTGTTAATATAGAAAAATATGTAATAATAAAATGTATTAAAATTACGTTGTTTTCAATAAATAATCCGCATTTTCATGAAGAAAAATAAATAAAACAAGCTGAGTCTTAATAGTCACGTTGTGAATTCGGAACTATAGTCTAGTGTCAGCTGTTAGTTTCGCCAAGGAGCATATAGATGGCGCTGTCTTAATTTTACGAAATAAACATTGCATATTTTTATTTAACCAGAAATTATTTCCTATGTGTTATTAAATAAAAAATAAACAAAATATTGAAGAGATATATGTAAATGCATAAGTTCAACTTAAGCTTCAATCATTACAAATCAATATATTGTCGTAATAAAACAGAAAATAATATTGTGTCCATTGCATCCATGTAACTATTTTAAGATTGCTAAATTTGACATAAGAGCAATATTACTTTAATATTAAAGTCGCGTCATAGTAGGAACTGAGTGAATGAATAGTCACAAAGCTGCCAATAAAACATCATAGTTTTAACATTACAATAAGCTTACTTTAAGCGCGTTATGGTACGAAAAGTCAATGTAAGGTTAAAGTTTTAAAATAAATAAAAAAATATAAAAAAAAATATTGTTTTAAGAGGTTGTGGTAGGCCCCCAGAGAGCAATTTCTTGATTTAATGTTCTTGTAATATATACGGCATATAACTGAATATGTTATTTTGCCTAGTATCGTGGATTTTCAAACATTACAGACATTACATTATCTAGAAAAATTAGCATAAAATTTAAACCCTTTCATCGAAATTGAAGTATTTGAGGCCGTGCACATTTGAAACTAAATTATTCAACTACTGAATACACTTGCATATCATTAGTACCTAAAATAGAAGCTAAACTTTTTTTGTACAGAGCACGCTCGCAAGGCTGTCCTCTTTAAGAGGGAGCAGAGGAAAAATTCCTAATCTTCGATTTGATTTTAGAGGGGTATATCCACATTAAAGTTAAAACTAAAATATTGTATGAGTAACTACACGACATATTCAAGCATAGACATTAATCAGAAACATAAAACAATAAAGTTTCCTCGATAGATAAAAATCACGAAATGACCTCTAATTTTCACATTTTTTCGATTTATCCTCGAAATGCTACAGGTTATTAGGACAAAAATTAGATAATTAATTATATTTATGCATGATCGAGAACTGTCACTACGGATTTTTTTTAATCCCTTTAGTTTTAGAGTTATTCCGCTAAAACGAATTTGGTACTTTTAATGCGCAAAATTCAACATCTCCTGTCGCATGTCACGCGAACTTCAGGCATATATTTGCTTCACAAATTTGGGCGGAGCCAACGTCAAAACTTTTTTGGCATGAGAGCTCTTAATGCGGCGCACCATACGATAGGCATGTCAAAAATACTAAATCACACACAATTGCAATTGCAAAATATTACACAATCATTAAAACATCATCAACCCATCGTCGTGAGCACCGTTTTCTTCTTAAGAGTTGATAAATCAAACCATTGTCTGGCATGCTGACCTAATGCGACGACGTCACACGTTTTGCAAGGGTTGTCAACTTTCTTCGATATGAAGTTTTCATCACGAATTTTCATCCTTCCTTTATCGTTACCGAGAGGAACTGCTGCTAAACTTTCACAAATGTACTAGTCATGACTACAAGCCACAGGAAGTCGAACCGTCCATCTGTCAATTCATACTTAGTTGTTCTCCCACTGAACTCTAGGCACTTTTGCAATTGCAAAATATTGCACAATCATTAATTGCAACAAAAAAACCCGGCTATGGGAAAAAGTTCGTTATGACGAATCGAGTTAGATTGCATTCAAAGGCTACACGCTACAATTTGGACGAACCGGTTTGGTACATATCGGTTAGATGAATTTATTATAAGGAATTGACTTTTTTTTTTGAGAACCAAATGGTTTTATCTCATGAAGTCCTAATAATTATAACTTTTTATTTTTTATAAAAAAAAAGACCTCAAAAGTTTGGTTTTTTTGAATCGGTTACCGGAATCCCTTCCCATGCCCTATTTTGCCATCCTTAGATGTGGAATATTTTCTACAAATTGAAATGGAACCCACACTGAGGTACCCTCCTTCTAACAAAAAATTGTTGAAATCGGTTCAGAACTGCCAGAGTAATCGAGAAACACGCACAAAAAAATACAGGTCGAATTGATAACTTCGGTCTTTTGAAATCGGTTAAAAATAATACGAACTTCATGAAACAAATTTTGTAATTCCCTTATTGAAGCATAAAAAAGTTGTCGGCAATAATTCCGTTCGTAGAATCTTCAAAATTCTCTTCTATAAAATGACAATTGTCATTAGCCTTATTACACAAAAGGTCAAGGGAATATTTGGCCATGTGTTTTTACGTTTGGCCGGATATAAATCACATGCTTTTGATGTTATATGTTAAAAGCCCATCTCCTCAGTCCGCTCATGTGAGTGGACAAAATGTAAAGTCGCAATATAGTTTCACTAAAAGGTTTTTTGACCGTGTCGAACGGATTTTATCACGGTTAAGGAGCAGTTTGTTAACCGACAAACCCTTTTCTACGACATGTTCGGTTTTAAATAAATTTATTTCCTTTTAAGGTCCATTAATATCCTGTTATTTGGCCAAGGATATATCCTTGTCGGGGAAATAAATGATTGCACACGTCCGGGATAAAACAAACACCATTTTGAGTTCTTAGGGTAATAATGGAATGCAAAAATTGAAATTCACTGTAGACATTTTTTGACACAGCAATGAATCTTGCAGTTTTTGAATGAGGTACAGTAGGTAGATACGGTAGGTACCGGTAATCTTTGTGGGACAAAATGCAATCGGTGCTTAGACAATAAAAATATGAACCAAGCAATTACTCGACTAATATTTTTTTAATTTACTGAATCTATAAATTATTATTATTAACATTGGTTAAATTTTCAATAATAACAATGTACGACACAATCACATAGTGTAGTAACCATGGAGCTCCTTGTCAAAGAGTTCGTTCAGGGTAGTTCTGCCAGCTTACCTATTACTGCCACGAAGTCCGTCATTAAGTATCAAAAAAAAACCAGGTTACATAGATCCATAAATAACGTATAAGAAAGAACTAATTGCTCGATACTAGAAGCTCGCCAGATGTTCAGTTGTTACTCTTATCACAAATGAATTAAAATTCACATTGTGGCGGGATTCCACCCGCTCATCCCGCAGGGTGAAGTTGTCTTTGAAATTTTGTGGAGTAATGAAAACGTGATACATGTAACAGCGTCATCAGAATTCTGCTGGTATACTTCTATCTCGGTTCCACCTTTTTAAAATCGTCCCTGTCGATAGTCACCTCGTCTCGGTGTTACTGACAAACGACATAGCGCCGGAGATGAGTTCTAGTTTCAGTTTCTTCCCCTTTGTTGACTCGATTCGTGGTTGTGAAAAAAAAAGTAAACGAGAATGTGTTAAAAATCGATAAAACATAACTGTGAAAGTGTTGAATCGATCACTTTGAAAGATATATAAAATTAAGGATATACACTATTAGTATACGGTGTGAAAATGAAAACGCGATTTCTAAAAGTTTTGATGTCAGAAAAAACACAAACTTAGCTCGAAATGTTACAAGAAAACTGCTGTATTCAATAGGCACTTTCAATACACCCATGATTTTTTTAATATCAACTGAACTAATTATAACACGTATAGTATATGATACACATTTTTGAAATGGCTTGAATATCACCTTGACCTTAGGTCACTCCCAAGAAGACTGCTTTATTAACAAGGTCTAACTTTTCCCCGTTTATTTCTGTGCATGAACTAGTTGATTTTACGTTAGGTAATTCAAATTTAACACATTTTGTCTTCTTGGCATTAAGCAATAAATTGTTAGCATTAAACCTATAAACTACCTTAGAGAGGGTATCGTTAATATGGTCATAGTTAATGTCATGTCTGTCTGTTTTAAAAATCAAGGATGTATCATCAGCAAACAATACTATTTGGCAATGGACCTTAACAAAGAATGGCAGATCATTAATATAAATCAGGAATAAGTATTAAGCCCAAGTATTGAGCCCTGCTGAACACCTATTTTTACCGGAGAACCCAAAGAAGTCACTCCATTTATGCCTAATTTCTAAATTCTACCGTTTAGATATGACGAGACATGTTTCGACGCCTCTCCATTTACACCGTAATGTTCCAGCTTCCTAATAAGAATAATATGATCAACGCAATCAAATGCCTTGGAGAGGTCACAGAAAACACTAATAGTGTTCTGGGATCTTTCCTAAGCATCAAAGATGTGTATTAGTAACACTACCCCCACATCGCTAGTCGATCTACCACAAGTAAACCCATATTGTTCACTATGAAAAATATGATTCCTACCGAAATAGTCAGTATAACCTTTTATATTTTACTTAAAGCTGGTAAAATTGAAATGGGCTTATAGTTGCTAGGATCAACTTTCCTACCGCTTTTGAATAAGGGAATAAATATAACCTTGCTGTATTTCATTAAATCGGGGAAAACACCTTCGTCAACGCACCTATTGAAAGCTACAGCTAACTGTGGGGAAATTAGATTAATAACTGACTCTATAACTTTAGTTGATATGCCCCAGAGATCTTCAGTTTTTTTAACATGTATTGATTTAAAAGCTTTTATGAAGTCTTGTGGATTAACATGACGGAAATTAATGAAACTGCCACAAACGTTAACATTTTCATTTAGGAGATCAATAGCAAGAGAAGGGAATAATGATTCTGTAGTGTTCACAGGAATTTCCAAAAAGAACGATTCAAAAGCTTGGGCTACCTTGTCTTTAGATTTTATAATTTTGAGATCTAATTCTAAAACTATATCTCTATATTGTTGCTTAACCCTACCTGACTCTTTATTTATTATGTTCCAAGTAAAAATAACTGATTGATTCAATTGAGATTTCACCGAATAAGACTTGATTGGAATTCCTTTTTTTTCAGCGTATCGAATTAATCTCGCGATATGCTTTGTAGTGTATTGACACAATGTACCATAGACAATAGACAATATATGTCACACTGCGGGCCGCCGTTCCCGCCATGACGACACGAGACAGTGGCGTGAGCGGGCGTGTATCGCACGTGTACGGGAAGCAACAAACGTTGCCTTATTGAGCTAACCCCCAACAAACGCCACATGCTTAAACAACTAGATAATAAAAATCAAAAGTTAATATTAAATAGTTATTTCGTGGTAATAATAAACCGGCGGCATCGAGTTTAAATCAATCAGATGATTCCAATCCACTTCAATTAAATTGTTCAACCCTTTTTACCCTTCGAGCTTTCGTCTTTGGCCTGGGTCTTACCTACATATCTATTAACCGATCTTACCCCCTCTAACTTCGTGCTGAATATTGTAATTTAGGGCGATTCACTGGAAAAGAAACGCAAAAAACTGCTAGATCAAATAAATGGTTTAGGTATTTACTATTTAAATAGCTGTCTTACAAAAATATGCGATATACCTAAGAGTATGGTCTAATGTGCTAATTTCTTACACGATAGGGTAGACTTTACTCGATTATATAAAATCGTGAAAACAGATTAAAATTTAAGAACAAAATACCTCTACCTCACTTTGAATATAATTTTCATATGGAGATATTTCTCTTTAAGTAGGTACTAAATGTCGGTTTTCAACTGAAGCCTCATATTTATTAATATATAGTCCTGCGAGATTGTTATAGCATAGAGGATTAGTTTAATCAAATTAAACAAACTTCAGCTGGCATTCTCTTTCATGTGGTCGCATGTTATTAGCTGTCATCTTTTTAAAGACTGAATTTCAGGTTTATTATCGTAGGAAAGTTGTGAAACGTGCTATTAAACATCTTTGTTTAAATATTATATTTAAAATATATATTTAGTACTATTTTAAATAGATAGTTCGAAATGTTGTCTATTAACTAAAAATATTATCATATATTTAGAATCATTTGCACAGGTAATGCCTCATAAAATATTTCATTCCGGTTTGAATACATTTAGTTAATTAGCTAAACTTTTGTAGTATAGTGTTTTATCAATAACCTTGTATAGTTAACGGTTTTATACGCATCGAAACCACATAAAACTGAAGCTTTTTCAGTGAAGCGCCCTATAAATTTCACTGGTCGTTGTCAGACATCTTTGTTGGCTGCACGTTATCGTTCCGTATCTGGTCAATGTAACGCGTCCCACAATTTTCCCTTGCCAATCGCCTTCTTTCCATCTTTTCTGCTAACAAATTTTTAATGTAAGATAGGAACCTTTTTTTAATTTAGTAAGTAACCTGATAATAGACGTGGCTTTGTCAGTTTGGTCGCAGTAGAGCTCCTTGTGGTAGTCCTCCTTAGGCACCTATTTCTACCACCAAGCAGCAATGCGAGCATTAGTGCGTTCGGTTTTGAATGTTACCATTCAAGTGTGATGGTGAAATTACAGGCACGTGGGGCTTTTATTATAACACTATTCAATTGACAAATTAATTTGCTTACGAAACATACATGGCGGGAAATGACACTTAGGCACATTAAATTGTAGAGTATTTACCTGATTTTGTAAAGTTTTATTTAATGCGTGTGTGAAAATGTTAATTTGTTGATTATTTAGTGCACTGTATTTAAATTATGATTGATTCAATTATTCATTTCCACAATTCCGTTTTTAACTCAATTAATTTGTCATAATTATTACCGTGTAAACTCGTAAGTCGCGTAAAAGTATGTTGTCATAATGTAACAAAGCAACGTAAACTCCAACGAGTCAGAGTTCGCCGCCACGGTAGCTTGTATTAAATTCTTGTTAGTCTTAATTTAAGTAAACGTACGGCATGTTTTCCAATGTCGGTTGTTTCACGTTGTATGTAAATAACGAAAACATTTATGCTGGGTGTAAAATTACACCTACCAGTTTATTTAGAGACGACCGTATACCATGAAGTTGTAATACTGCTTTATTCACGTATTTTATTCAGTTGGTTTTAAACGTGTCATAACAATGGAACACAGTAAGGCGAGGTGATGACAGATGGAACAAGACGTAGACTGATTGGTGGCCGAGGATAGGCAAAAGAAACGTCAGGCCCAGTTGCAAGGTGGGTCGACAACATAGTACACGTCGCGGGGCGTCAATGGATGCGGCTAGCATAGGCTGGATGGCACAAACTTCGGGAGGCCTACACCCAGCATTGGGTAAAAACAAGCTGTGGATGATGATGAATGATGATACTTTTAAACGTTTGCACGAGGTGTTTAGTCATATAGTGTAATGGATCCATAAAAATTTGTAACTTTTTTCTAAAAAAACCAACCTTAAAAGTTCGTGAAATTCATGTGGAATTACATCTATTTGCCAAGTTTTGATGGAATCTCAATTGAGAACCTCCTCCTCTTTTTGAAGTCGGTTAAGAAGAAAGGGAAATTGTAACCACTTAATATGGAAACATTAAAATGCTCCCTGTATAATAAGCTACACACATAGACACGCACACGCAAACACACACACACACACACACACACTCACATACACCCACGCACAAACACTTGCACATGTATGCTCACATACACGCCCACGTCCTCTCACACACACTCAAAGTCACTTCCTCACTCGCATACACACAAACACAGACACTAGCGCACACTTAATAACCCTCATACAAATAAACACACAAGTAATTGTATAATTAGGCACGCTTAAGTTGAGATATTGTTATTTAAATTTCATCTACTTGTATTTTTATATTATTGACAATTTATTGGGTAAAACTCAATTTCAGAACACAATCAAATTCGATACATTTACTCATGTGCCATTAGTAAATGTAAAACAGTCTCTGTGACACAAGCCTGAGCTTAGTGCAGAGGCCGCAAGTAAAAAAGCGAGATAACTAATGTATAATTACGTAATTGGCTATTTTACGATGGAACTTCAATAATCTATATTATTTATTTATTTAATGCGCGAATACAGTGATCGTTTGAACTACTTTCATATGGTTTCATTAGAAAAATGTAGGTGGATGAATGATTTACGTGCACTGCACAAAATTGCCAATGGTTTTTCTGACGATGGCTTGCTAAGGATGCTACTGTTCAGGGTGCCGACTCGGTCTGTGCGTAATCAACGACTATTCAGTATACCCATTTCAAAAAACAATGTATCACAAAATAATCCTCTATATAGGATGTGTGGGTATTATAATGAAATATGTACTAATTGTGATATCTTTAACTGCAGTGTCCCAGCATTTAAGAGGTCACTGCTAACATTAATGTAAAGTGAATAGCATATTCTCATTCTCTCTATTTTTTATTTCTCTCGATTTTTCTTTTTTTTATGGTTGATTTAGTGTCTGTTTAAGTATATCTAAATGTTTTAAAATGAATGTTGA
>NW_020655629.1:8389-13468 GCF_003589595.1 Hyposmocoma kahamanoa | reverse complement strand
TATGTGTAACAATCGCGAAAACCTAAGAACTCGATAATTCCATAACTAGTTTATTAACCTTGAAATATTCTTTTAGCGTTACCAAAATAAATGAATTCACGATTTTACAGAGGTCTTTAACCTCTCACGTTTTGCAACCATTGAATATAACCCACGTATTGGTTTTAACATTGAAATAACGACTTTTTAGCTCTTTTGTTAGGGGTGATAATGGATTTTGCTGTGTCATCCCTCGATCACCCCTCGTGTTACGTCATAATCTGTGTGTTTGGCTATTTAGCTTGTGATAAAATTCAAAGCTGCCAATGTTTTAGTAAAAGTAGTTTTAGCTACCAGTTTCTTTATTTAAATAACTGGGTATTTTATTATTGTTGGTATATTAATTAGTGGTCCCGATGAGTAAAGGTAGTTCCACGTATAATTCCTCCGGGACCTACCGTGGAAACGATAATTGGATAAGGCGGTTCACACACGGTGATGCTGGTCATAGCCATGTGCGACACTACGAGTTCAGTGTAGCTTTGTATTCACTATAAATATGACACGCGACTAAGGTAAGTCGCCCATTGAGGGGACGGCACGGCCGGGAATTTTAGTTGAAATTTTAGTTGAAATTTCAATTGTAGTGGTCATAACCGCTCACGCGATGCGCTCCTCCTACCGCAAAATGGTGGCTATTTGGTTTCGCACATTAGAAGAGCATTCAGTTTAAATACAAGTTTTTATAAATAAAAATTATTATTCTGCTATGCTAAATAAATCCTCCGTACTACCAACAAAAACATCTCAAATAAAATGCAGTAATACACCGCAAATCCTGCACTTAAAAAGCACTAATGAAATTTTTGGTGTACTTGGATAAATATGATAATATTCCGTTTGAGTGGTTCTAACGTTTACCATGAAATTACTCCTTAAAGTATATTCAGTATAGTTTATGAACATTTATATTCAGGGTAAACTTAAAAAACGCTACTTACGGTATGTTTTCAATAAATAAACACCGAAATCACCAGCCCAAACAATAACACACACGGTTGTCGTGACGTATTTTTGAAGTTGTTTATTTTTTTTAAATAAACTGTAAAATAAATAATAAAAGACCCAGGCATTAAAAACTTTATGGTTTGCTAAAGTAGTTACCGAAATAGCAATTAATATTAGTTCTCTTACTTGTTATAACGTGATATCCGATAAATCGGTATAAAATCATCACCGGCACCTCTAGGTGTGGTATGCGTCTACGGCTCCATGTATCGCGTGTGCGGGTATCTAGAAAAACAAAGCTGCGGTAAGCTTAGGGATACCGAGCTGGCAGTTTGCGGATTACCTCGGAAGCCATCGGGGATGCTTCAGCATTTGTCAACCAAAATCTTTTCCTTCTTAGTGGCAGTAGAACTCCTTGTCTTGAAAGAGTTCGCCAGCAAATTACTGCCAACTTGCCTATTTCTGCCGCCAAGCAGTAATGTGAGCATTACTGTGTTCCGGTTTTGAAGAGTAAGAGTGCTAGTGAAATTACAGGTACATGGGACTTGTCAACTAATGTCACAGGGTGATGTGCGCAGTGGCAGTGCCCCTCAGATCTTTGCGATTTAAAGCTCTGAGTGGCACTGCAACTGTTGTGGATAGGCGTGTCGCTTACCACCAGGCGCACGACTTGTTTGTCCCATCACTTGGTATCATAAAAAAATATTAGAATAAGGTTCTCTTCTTCGTCAGCAAGACTTCTACTTCTTCTTCAGCTTTTAGTCACCCACTGCTGAGTGTACGTCTCCTAATTTGCACGTCTTTAGTCGTGGGCCATTTGCCACACATGCATCCAGGTTCCTTCGCAACTCCAACGGTTCTGGTACCATTTCTCGGTTTTCAATTTAGCAAGACTACAATCTTTAAATATACAACGTAATGAACAAGCTTGTACCGTTACAGACGATCTGAACAAAGATTAGGCGCGAGCACGGTACAGCACGACAGCCGTCAGTGTGCGCTTGCACGTAGGAATGCCGAAGGGTCCTTTGCGATGCCGTCTCGTCAATGGGCGTTGAGCCTTAACGCGTTGATGCGTGACTCCGCGACTTGCACGCGATGTCGTTTTGTCATACGCCCGAAAGGCTATGTAGCATAAACCGGAGTAGGCATAATCGTGCAATTTCTATTCAGGAAAGTCTTTGTACTGTGAAGGAGCATCACTAGTATTTAAAGTTAAAAATGCGGGCCAAGTCGTACTTTTAATGTCGTAATATTGTGCTCGTACTGCATTATTCCAGAAAATAAGTACATTAAAAACGTTAGAATATAAGAGTTATCTACATTAATAACATCTGGGTAATTCTTATTAAAACTTTTATATTAAAATGTTTTCGTTTTTTATTTAATTTTACGTCAAACGTATGCTCTTTTACTTCTTATCGTACCGATGGTATACAGGGTCATTTTTAAAATACTAACAATCTCACAGGCTTTTGTTACTAACATCATAAACAACAACTATTGTTCTATGACTTTTTTCAAAATATAATAAATGTACCAAAAATAAACTTTTAAGTTTTTTTTGTACTATCTGATAGTTTTTATATCTGTATTTGGCAGAATAGGTTCAAACGTGCTTCAAGCGTCCTCCGCGATGACTCTGACCCTTCATCCTGAACAGAGTTTTCAACGTTAGCAATCTTTTTAAATCTGTTAATTTTTGTTTCAAAGTAACATGTGATGAATTATATGCCATCGTGATCAAATTTACACAAAACAGAGGACTGTATCAATAGGGTTTGGGTAGGTGCTATCAAAGCGTGAGCAAGACCAAAGAGAATGTACTTACGGTTTAATTAAAGTTTAAAGGACACAAGGAAGCAATAACTCAGCAGATGGACTAGCCAGAAAAGGGTCGGAGACGGACGCTGTAGGACTAGAACCCATAGTGTCCCTCCCCTACCGATGGTCAAGAACAACTACACACAAAGGTACAAAATCTTCACATAATAATACATGGACCACCCTTGCGAGGCGAGAGAAGCACTCCCAACGCTCATTGCCAGTCTATCTCGAATATTAATTAAACTTAAAAGGCAAGGGCTTCGCACTCTAACTGCCGCCCTAACGGGTCATGGTCCATACAATAAACACCTTTTCAATTTAGGTATCACAAACAGCCCTCTGTGCAGAGCGTGCATGGCGGGGGAGGACACGGCTGCGCACACCCTACTACAGTGCTCCGGCGTGGCCAACTACAGGGCGAAGTACCTTGGAGCGCCAAGGTCGCTCCCCGAAGTCTTCAGCAAACCGAGGAGGCTGCTGAGATTCCTGGAGGAGCTTGGATGGCACGAGTAGGACCCTGCACCCACCACATGCCAAATAGGCGCCGTGACGTCGAGTTGCGGATACCAGCCCGTTACACCAAGTACCAAGTACGTTTTATTTAACAAACAACGAACAGCTAACAACTAAAACAGAAACCTCAGTAATGACTTTTGAGGACTTTTAGTAATGACCGTGATTGAGACTAGTTAAAACTAAAAAATATTCCACCTCTAAGGGTGTTAATGGTAATGCCTCCCCAATTTTAACACTCTTAGGGTCGTATTCTAGGACTCTATTCAATGCTCAAGTCAGGATTGCACTGGCAATACAAGCACTGGAAATACGACCCTAACGGCAGGGACTTGAGTATGATATCAAGTGCTTAACCATACTCAAATCCTAACTTGAGCTTTAATAAAGCTCTTGAAAGTCTAACCAAAAAACAATTAACTGCATTACTACAATGCGATGACCCCAATATACTCACAAATACATGAATAAGCATGTTACAGGAATCGTTGAAAAAAATACTACTATTGTAAACATCCCTAAATCCAGGCGAATTATTAAGCCATGAGTTACTCTAGGTATATTACAATGCATCAGGAACAGAAATAAGATGCAAAGAAAGTTGTGCGCTGATTCTAATGACCAAATTTTAAATATCAGCTATAGACGATACCGTAATTATATCAATAATCTTATTAAGAAGTTAAAACGGAAATACGAGAGAGAGCAGCTTGCTAAAAGTCACAAAAATCCAAGACTGTTATGGAAATGCATAAATAATATAGCTAATTATAAGCCGAAGGGTAAGTCAAATGTACAATTACCTAAATTAAAACAATCTCGTTCTGAGTCTGTTAATTTTGTGAATAATTATTTTGTGAATGCAGGTTAAGAACTGACTGAGAAAATTCTTACAGTAAATACTCAGAAGACTACTAATGTTGACAACATAGACAAAAAAGCGCATGATAAATTTTAGAAAAATTATTAGACTTGTAAATTACTTAAATAAAAAAGTTATTGCCAACTCGCAGTTTGGCTTTAGACATGGGTTTCGACTGAAGATGCAATAACTGCGCTTACTTCTGAAATAACAAAATAATTAGACAATGGTAATTAGCAGTCTTTTTAGATTTGAAAAAAGCCTTTGATACCTTCTCCGTTCCCATTCTTGTGCACAGGCTTGAAAGAATTGGGATTCGAGGCTTCCCATTGCAACTTTTTATAGATTACTTAAATGAACGGAAACAGTGCGTAAATGAGTAACGGCCTTTGGGTTAGGATTCATAAGTGTAATGTAAATGATCTGGTATCAAGCTGCTCCTGTTCATATATCAATAGAGTTACTCATACTAAATACTTGGGAGTTCTGGTTGATCAACGGCTGTCTTGTTATTAACACTTGTAACAAGTTATGGGTAGACTAAGAAAACTAAACTGGGTTTTTAAATGGCTTAGACTTGTAGCAGGAGAATACCTTTTAAATAAAGTATACATTGCACTAGCTCAGTCGGTTCTGTGTTATTGCAATCCTGTTTGGGGTGGCACTGTTAAGACGAAGTTCCTTGAGTTGGAAAGGGCACAAAGATCCCTAATTAAAGTGATGTACTTTCTACCGTATAAATTCTCCACTGAGGAATTGTATAAGCATGTTAATCTCTTATCTATTAGAAAACTATATGTTTTATATTGAATTCTGAGGTTACAAAAAACTTTAACATTTGGCTATAAAATATTCAACAAAATAAGAAATCGTGCCGTTGCCTCTGCCAT
>NW_020655629.1:0-8379 GCF_003589595.1 Hyposmocoma kahamanoa | reverse complement strand
CACACACACACACACACACACACACACACACACACACACACACACACGCACACGCACACAAAACAGTTTGTATTTTTTGTTAACGAATAAACATTTTTGTATTTTTTTTTCTTTATAAACGTCACGTCAGTTTGACAGCTCCAACTGGGTATGATTCTAAGTTATGATCGGTGAGAGGAGGCTTTTTATGTAAGTTGCTTGGAGAGTGAAGACGTGATATTTAGAATCCGTTTTATTCTCTTTTTTTATTGTTTTATTTAATGTGAAAATTGCATACGAGTAAAACAACTAACTGCAATTAGTTGACGTTACTATTTTACATCAGGCTGAACGAATTGATAACGAAGAATGAATAAGCAAGCCGACTATCAAGTAATTATTGACTAAATCTGCGTTGAGGGTGTTTTCTTCGACGTCTCCCTTTACGGCCTTAATTCCGAAATATAATTATATGATAGAGTTTTGTAGCGACTGCCGATTGGTGCGCCAGACGTACAAGAAAGGATGGTACGTGGTGCGGAGAGGTTTCTTTCGTGCATCCCATGGTCATATGTGGCTTTTTTATACCATGCAGTGGTACGAAATGGTCACTGGGACGCTGAGTACGCTTTGATGGGTGGCTTACATATACATTTAGTAGTATATAGAAGAATTAAAATGCGGCTTTGTGTTTCACTTTAATTTTAATCTTGTTCCTAAAAGGTTTACAGTGCTACGTCTGACAGGTAGGTCACGTGGAAATTTACAACGTGCTTATTTGTTCTACGTTTGAGTAGAGTAAAGCAAGTATGCAATATTGCAGGAGTGGCTATAAAAGACGTCAGCCTAGTGCAATAAAATCTTTATTATTTACAGTGCTCTCAAGTGCCATCTGAGAGATATGTCTGCTAGTTTGCATACATATGGTGTACCTACTTATTTATATATATATTATTTTTGTATAAGAAATTTCTATGTATCTTTTATGTATTTTACTTTTATATATTTGTCGTTGGGTTAACTTTTCATTTAGGATATTTTAAAGAGTAGAATAGCAGTAAAGCTCCTCGTGAAAGAGTTTGTCCAGGGAAGTACTGCCGCCTTACCTATTCCAGCCGCTAAGCAGTAATGTCAGCATTACTGTATTCCGGTTTTGAAGGGTAAGAGTGCTGGTGAATTGTGATTTAAAGCTCTGAGTGGCACGTCAAACAAAAAAACGTCAAATTTGCTGGAACAGAAATTTCAAGAGTCAAGTTGTCAATCACAAACCAATCACGGTCACGTGACACACTGTGCCCATGGTCGTGCTAATGCGCTTAGAAGCCTTACGGGGCAGCCTCCGCCCTCGCTTCTCCTCGCGGCAGCTGCGGCGCCACTCCTAGAGCGGGTGGCAAGTTAGTGTTTATCTTTGTTTGTTTATCTACCTACCGACTTTCTAGTCTAGAACAGTGGCGTAGCGTCGATTTCTGCCGCCCAGGGTCAACCTTAATAATATAATATAGGATATAATATTAGTACTAACATTCGATAACATTACATACGTTGCTCTGATCCCAAATGAAATAGCTAAAGCACTTGGGTTATGGAAATCTGAAACAACGACGGTACCACAAACACCCAGACCCGAGACAATATAGAAAAGTTAGTTTTTTACACTGACCCGGCCGGGGATCGAACCCGGGATCTCAGAGATGGCGACACCATGAAAACCAGTGTGCAAGCTACACACAACCGCAAGCCACAGAGGCGGTCAAAAACCTTAAATTTGCTGCCCCCTCTATTTTCACGATCACAAAAGTGGTTCGTTCGGGCAGGTCGGCTTGATTCGGTTTTTATGTTCGCCTGCCGTCGTCAACTTTGTGTTTTTCAGGATATCGTTTTGTCAATTAGTAGAATTAATTTTCTAATTTTAAGTAATAAAATAATAATTGGAATAGTTAGGGATCGGCCGCGCTCGTCGCCGTCGACCCCATTGCTATGCCGCCAGGGGCCATGGCCCGCTTTTTATCCCCAACTACGCCACTGGTCTAGAAGCCTGATAATGGTATGGTAATATAATAAGACCACATGTGATTATACGTGAATAGTGCTTTTTTCATATGAAAGTCATAAAATTAGTATGAATTATATGAAATATACATGCATAATTTATGTGAAATTTTATAACACCTATTTAGGCATTAAAAAAATATTGACTACTTTCGTTTGTACAATCTTTAAAACTCTCTCATGAAAAGTTTTAATTTTGCAAACATGACCTTATTGCACCAAAGCAATTGTAGTAAAACTCAATCTAACATTCAGGAAGATTTTTTTTATAATATATAACGGGACGAACAAGTCGTGTACCTGATGGTAAGCTACACGCCTGTCCATAACAGTTGCAGTGCCACTCAGAGCTTTAAATCGCAAAGATCTGAGGGGCACTGCCACAGCGCTCGTCAACCTAAGACATAATTTGACAAGTCCCACGTGCCTGTAATTTCATCAGCACCCTTACCCTTCAATACCGAAACACAGTAATGCAGACATTACTGCTTGGCGGCAGAAATAGGTAAGACAAGGAGTTGTACTGCTATAAGATGCTTTTACCGATGACCTAGTTGTAATTTTTACTCGTTTTCGTCATTAATTAAATGATAAAAATGATGACTCAGAAGGAATTAGATGCATAATGTGCAACGAATTCGGACAAGACAATGAAATGTGGTACTATATACTAAAATGTGGTGGTAGTGCACTTTATGTGTGCTTTGGACTGACGAGGAGTGCGCAATCTGTGACTTCGGCAAGGGCTTTCTTTGTGGTATTTATTTAATTTACCTGACCCTAATTGCAAAAAGATGACCGCAATTGCCAATACGCAGGGGCAAAGGCGGTCAAAATGTATTCTTTTTTTAAGTATTATGATTCCCAAATTATAAATTCAAAGTTATTGAGATGTATCTTAATTATCAGTTTATTATATATATATATATATATATATGTTAATTTTATTATAAGGCGGTTGCAATAAATTTTTTATTTGTACTTCGATTGTTATTGCAATAATTGCTTAAGAACTCCCATTTCCCCCTTTTCCCATAGCTGCTACTAAAGATGGATCTACAGAATTTTTTAATTAACCTGAAACATCCATAAACGGCTTTCCTACTAAAAAGATTCCTTTTGTTAGTGTAACGTCATCGCGATGATTCTGCAGATGATTTAATAATACAGTACTACTACTTTTGAATGACAACTTACTTGGGTTTTTAGATACATAAACAAATCTTGTTTCACTTGCATAAACAAAAACCAGAGGTAGATTGATGATATTATATAAATCTCTCTCCTGAAAAGTTGTCATTTTGCAGATGTAGCTTTATTACACGCAGTGTGCGATTTCTTTTTAGGGTCGTTTTCAGATAACCTCCAAATATGTGTCCCTTTCAATAACTTTTATGTTATTACATGAATGCTAAGCATTATTTATTTAATACGATTGCTTGCTTACTTAGTCTGTGTTACACATAAAAAGTCTACTTTACTACATCACAGTAATAAACAAAATTTAAAAAATTTAAAAAATTTAAAATTTAAAAATTTCAAAAGCAAATTCTCATTCATGGGAGCCGGTTCCACGTCGCCCTAATATTAAGAAAAGAAGAAAAAAAAAATTAAACACTCGAGGAAATAGCAATATTTCCCGTCGTGGATAAACTTTAATAACTTACACGTCGAATACATACCATAACTTTCCCATTTATTATAAACAAACACGTTTTCTTGGGAATACAAAATGTGTTTCAAATTTTCTTATCATTAATGTCAATTCAACTAAAAGCCTCCCAATAACCAAAGTTCATACCGCATCACCTTCACCCTTCGCACACGTGAGAAGGGGCTCCTTTCGGATTAGAGTGTACACAGTGAAGTAACCTGTGCATCTCTGTTTTAGCAAAAAATCGATTTAAATACCACTTTCAGCGCTATTGACTAAATCGTTCTCATTCATGTAAAGCAATCTATCTAAATTAGTATTAAGTAATAGTTTTAAAAACTTTATTGTACAGCAATTAGACAAAGGGAACTTTAAAATCCAAGCACTTTTATAACGGTTCAGCTTATTTTACACACTTGACAATTAAAATTTATCCAAATATCATTATTGTCGCTCTCATTGTTGTCTACTTTGAAGTCTAATAGTTACTTTAAGCTAAACATTTACTTGAAATATAACAATTAGGTGGTGATAGTGGTGGTGATGACGGTGGTGATGATGTTGATGGTGGTGATGATGATATATTGATGTACAAAAAAGTTTATATGACATTAACAAAATACTTTTTTAGATTTATTTATTAATTACGTATAGATAGATAGATGGTCTTACATGGATGAGAAGGATTTTGATACAAGAAGTTATATTAAAATATTTGTTACATGTTAAACGTTTTTTGTGAACGATAAAATGTGTGTTGTAATAATAATTTCTCATTACTGTGCCGTCTTTCTCATTTATGTTTATGAGAAAATCATTCGTGTTACTGCAAATCTCATTCGTGTGACCTAAAATATCGTTTTCTGTTGTATTTAACTTAAATATTTCTGTGATTTTATAATTATTGACATTGCTTGAACTTATTTGTACGTTTTAGACTTTAAAATCGAAAGAACAAAGGGTTTTACAAAATCACTGAAAAAGTGCCATTGAAATTCGGAAAAATGAAATTCAACCTTTAGTAAGAGAAAATAACAGTACTTGCGAACTTTACTCGTTTTTACGAGGAATATGAAAGATTCTGAAAATTTGTTTTATTGAAATCATTATTCATCACAACGGATTTTATTGAAATTAAATTGAATTATGAATAGCACAAGTCTACCAATTACCAGTCAGTACTTGTTTCATTCATTTCCATACTGATGGAATTTATAGGCAAGTCAAGAAACTTTTAGCCGAGCGAGGAAGCTTTTTATTCCTGCCGTGTTTTAATGAAAATTTTATTCAGGTCAGGAAATCAGCTTACATTCGACGCTGTAAGCCTCCTGGGCGTTGTGTATGATTACCAAACTCGTTTTCATCTCGGAGGTGTATTATGTGGACGCATTCGATGTCGCATTATTATGTAACTGAAAATTTTAAATCGAGAAATCGTTCAGAGAGCTATAAATTGGTCCCCAGAGGGCTGAGGCCGAGAGCTGCTGGTGGGTCGATCAGCGGTGACCGGCACGTGACTTAATTGAGATTAATAAACCTTCGGTAAGTTGCGATTTCGCACTGAGGAGACAGGGGTTTGTTTACAGGGGCGGGCGGGGTCGGCTGGCCGTTCGCGGCACAACGGCGGCGGGGAGTCAGCTGGGTGCGCGCGCCGGTCGATACCAGCGTTGGCGGCGCGCCGGCGCGGCCCTATCGAGCCCACACGGGGTAGTGCCGCCGCCGCCGTCGGCCGCACGTGATGCATGCGGGCACCTAGCGGCTGCACGCGCGCGGGCCTCATGGGCACCGTGCTGAGCTTCAGCCCGCGCGAGCGGCGCCTGCCCCAGGCCGCACCGCCGCCCGATCGCGCTGCCGCGGCGCTTGCCTACTCCTACGAGCGGCTCAACAACGCCAAAAACCGCGAGAACCGTGATATCCCGCCGCACGAGCGTCGCGCCACTCTCGACGATGCCGCCAAGATTATATCAGAGAAGACAGCCCTCGAAAAGAACCTAAAGAAGCATTCGCTGTTTATAAACGCGCTCTCGTGGAAGAGATTCTCTACGGCCAACAACAACAAAAAGAAGCTAGAATGCAAGAGCAAGAGCGTGGCTACTTTCCGCGCGCCGTTGACGGACAATGCACCGCTCGACAGGAACAAGAATGTCAGCGTGCAGGGCGTGATATATGCGCGGCCTACGGTGGTGCCTACGCCGCTGCCGCCACCCGCCGAGGTGGTGCGGGCCAACGTACTCAACAACAACGTTTGCTACGCGGAGAAATTGCCCACAACGGCGGTAGGGCCGGTGGTGCAACCGCGGAAAACCGTCATCCAGGCGTCGACATCGGAGCTGCTCAAGTGCCTCGGCATGTTTCTGCATGCGCGTTGCCACCGCCTGCGCGACTTCCAAGCGGGCGACGCCGTTATGTGGCTACGAACCGTCGACCGCTCGCTGCTGCTGCAGGGCTGGCAGGTAAACATCCCGCAAACATTATCATCGCACTGCACTCACTAGCGCCCTCTCTGCGCAGCGCATAGTCTACCCTCGAATGCTCTTTGTTTTCCTTGTCGCCTCTAAGGTTAATGATACCGTTTTTGTTTCGTTCTTTCCTTTTTTTAACACTCGCTTGCCCATTTTCACACTTTATGAGGTGTTTTTGTGATACGCAACTGCCTAATTAGCCTAATTAATAAGTTTATGATAGGTCAAAGCGAACAACTTCCTTTTAATGAATGGATTCTATTAGGACATCATAAAAGTCGCATCTTGTTCATTCAATTGCGTTTTGGCCTTGTTTTCTTAAGTTATAATGAGTAGGCCTTTTCGTAAAAATTTTTCTCGATAGCAAATGACAAGGATCTATTGAGTGGAGCCAGTGGCTAGCCTTGTTGTTATTCCGGCGATTGACAGTGCGTGGGACGAGAAGTTACGAAAAGGACAGCGAATTAAAGATCCTTACCTCATTTTGATATAATGATATTATGTATAAATCTTGAAAGCGTTGTATTAAAGCCGGAATAGCTAAATAATTTCAACAAAACAAGATCTTTATTCCTTCCAAACCTACAATTTCTAGTAGCTGTATTGCATTCCTTGGTCCCTACAGAAGCTGCTATATTTTTAAAATATTCACATTTGCTAATAATAGTAAAATTGCGTAGGTGCAATTGCATTGAGTAGGTGGTATCGACCGACGGAGTCTTCCTTTCAATGCCTTGTCCACTGTCCTCGGTCCGGATCGAACCCAGGCTATTATTACCCTTTTTCCTAAAGGTTTCCGCGACCGTAACATAAAATGCGCAGACGATTAAAAGGGTAGTTTTTAATTACCAAATAAGTATCTAGCCTTACCTATAGATAACAACAATGAGCTTACTAGAAAGACCTATATCGTAATAATTGACATTGTTATTAGTATCAAGTTTTTAGATTCCTTCGTTATTAATTTTATAATAGATGGATTGCTAACTTACTCAAAGCTAATCGCCTACCTTTACACACGCGCGCGACTTTAATCATCGATACAAAAGCACGATTGCATTGCTACACTTCTTATTAATATGCGATCAGCAGTCGTAATGATTTGGCAGAATAATTTTCAAACAAATTAAATGACATTTCGTCTTTACTTCTGGTTATGTACTCGATGCCGGTCGGCGTTCAAGGACTTCCATTATTTCGTATTGCCATCGATTCTACTGAAATCAAGCTAACAACTAATTATTCCATAAAATAGTAAATTTTTGAAGTTTACAATAGCGAGACGAATCCAATACAGTAGGTACAATGTAAAAAATCATACAAGTTCCAACATTGTGCAGTCGTTCTGCTGGCAACTATTGCACCGCGTACATTAGAAAGTATATATGTACGGCAGATGTGATTACACTGAAATCTCTATGTTTAAATGTATATGATGTTCTCCCTTCAATCTAGACGTGAGGTACTAGATATAGGTAGTATAGGTTGGTCTAGGTTGCAGTCTGCGGCGGCGCGCGTCCACTTCCTGTGTCACTCCATACACCCCATATGTGTATAGGTAAACCGCACGGACATACCTATAGCTAGACGTCCGTGTCATATAGATCCTAATTAACGCCAGGGGAGGTTATTTAGGACAAATTGTGAGTACATAGAAGTAATTATGGCAGATTTTGTATTTTTTTTGAGTATTGTAAAACAGATAAACGTACATTTATGAAAATGTTATTTACGTTAAGAAAAATATTATTTATTTTTTTTATGAAAAATAGTGACAGACATAACATTAATACGAGGAATAAAAAAAATAGCTGTTCTTGACAGTCGTCTTCAAAAGTCTCAAATTTACAGAGGCAATGTATATACACACATCAAAAGTGTCTAGGGATCAAGTACGTTTAAGAGTATTGCTGTAATTAGGGTTAATTATATTAACTTTTTTGTATCGCTATTGATACTTTTTAGTGAGTTTTAACATTTAAATAAGGAATATTGTTTAAAATTCGACAATAAGAAGAAAATCGATTGTCAATGTGGTTTTGTATAAAAATGAGTTATAGCGTTTTGACAAAATCATTACAATATCTGCATAGGAACCGAAACAATTTACATTATTATGGAGAGACGACATCATTTAACCCGAGAAGTGATGATGCGAGCCGTCGGAATGTTGGAAGCTGGTTCCAGGCAACGTGCTGTGGCTTTCACTCTTAACACTACACAGAGCGTCATAAG
>NW_020655628.1:1346-13703 GCF_003589595.1 Hyposmocoma kahamanoa | reverse complement strand
ATTGTCATATCTGTATTCTTCATAATTCCCTTTACGTCTCTTCTGGTTACGTTTCTGTCTTTCTTCATATCTCTTGTTGGGTTTAGTTTGATCTGTTGTATATAAAGTCTCTACCGTGTAATCATTTGAGCTTGCGTCGTCAATTTCGTGCAATAGATTTGCATCCTCTCGAGCCGTTTTTATAGTTGCGAGTTGGTTTCGCGTTTCCTGTATTGTTTCGTTTCTTACCTTCGTTCTCATCTCGTAGATGACATCTTCAGGAAATTTCTCCATAACTAAGAACCTAAGGTGGTTGTGGTTTATATCCTCTCCTAAGGAGTGTAACACGCGTAGATGTCTTTCGACCTCGTTTAAAGTTCTTCGGCAATCGCTTGTAGATTTATCAGATGTCTTTATTCTGTATAACGCTCGATAGCGGGCATCGACTATCTGGGTTGGTTTCCCATATCTATCCTTTAATGCTCGTACTGCGATTTGATAATTCTGCTCAGTCGTCGGTAAGCCTTCTATTTCTTTCTTCGCTCCGCCCCTTACGAAGGACTTGAGGTACAACAACTTGTCGACGTCTGACAAATTCCTATTATGTATGTTGCAACTAAACTGGTCCCAAAATGTGTGCCATTCAAGGATATTACCATCAAACACGGGCAGATCAAATTTAGGAAGTCTTCCAGATACCCAGTTATTGTCGTTATTGGTCTGTATTACTTTGGATTTATTTTTAATTTTAACGTTAAGTTCGCATAATGTATCCTCCACCTGTAACTGAACTGTACAAATTTCAGAGATATCATCTGGTGCAGTCTCCTTACACATACGGAAATAGTTTGTCATTTCTGATGTCAGTGTATTTAGCAAAGCTTGCAACTGGCTACTTATAATTTCTGCTTCTTGTATCGTACGAGAGTCAGTATCTATATTGTCAAGGGTTTCTTTTATTGATTTATTTGCACTGTCTGACAACAATTTTAGTTTGTCTTTCATTAAGTGTAATACAATTAAGTTAGGATCCATCTTGAGAGCTTCAGGTAACCTGGCAAGGAATAAATTATATAATACTCTCCTTTGTATTGGTTGTATGATTAAATTGTATTTAAAGTTTATTATACATATAGTATATTTTATCACACATGACCTATTTGTTTCATATTACTCAATGGGTTTGTGCACTACTTAATTTATACTGTCTCATGATAGTGATTTCGCACAATTGTGACGTACACTTCAGAACATTATTCCAGAACACTAGACAATGGAGTGTGGTATTAGTATTGGGTGATTACTAAAATATACGATGGATAGCTTGCCCTTTATTAATTATTATTACTATTATTGAGAGCATACTTCTCATTAGCCAGTAAATTTCATTTTTACTATATTTAAATCAGAGTTAACTTGCAATTTAATTATTTAGTATTTTCATTAAAACAAAATCATTTGTCGTGGTTATTAACTTATAATTGCAGTGCCTTGATCGTTTAAATTTCCTGTCCTTTATCTCAGGAAATAATAAGTTCACTTAGTTGTTATTCACACAGATACTGCCAAGAAGTAGTAATGTGTATTGGAGCCTTGAATGATAGTTGTTTACGCCGTAACACCGGCCCGCGGGCGCGGTATGAAGGAGGGCGCGGGGCGAGGAAGCCCCGGCGCCGGCACTGCTACTGGCCAGAGCGGCGCGTACGGACGCGCGCGCATTTTCATATACAACCTTTACATAAGTGATATTCTATATTTTTATTAAGAGTCTTTATTACAAGTTTACAGTACAAATAACCCCCTTTCATTTATAATGCTGTAAAGCTTGAACATAAGAATTGGCGACCGTGACAGGACTCGAACAGCTCAACCCCACGTTTTGCAAAAAATACGACGCGGCCGTGCAAACGAGTATGCCGCCATTTTGCTGCGATGTGGCACAAATGCTACGAAGATCTCGGAGGCAACGTCCGCAAGGTAGTAATGAATGAAGAAGGCAGGTGCTGAACTAGCTTCCAGGAGTGCAGTTGAAGTTCTCCAAGTGCTTCACTTCCCTGCCAAACCAGGAACGTGCCGTGAGCCCAATCCTTTATATACCTACCTATATCTAAAGTGGTTAATATTCGCTGAATTGAATTTATAGGTTAGCCTTTGGAGTGCCGCGTGTTTCCTACGCTTCGAAGAAGCTTCTCCGCGCATGTGCATGTACAAAGGCAATGAAATAAGCCAGTTGTCAGTCATATTTTCTTGAATACCGCAAGTCTTTCGCCGAAACTGCACATAAAAACCTATTGTAATTTGAATGTACTATGCGCAAGTGCTTATGCATTGTATGTATGCAGATGGAATTTAATACCTATGCCTCGATGTTTTACGGTTTTCAATTATAAAGTTCTATTCTAGTGCTAAATTTAACATTTATTCTCACTTTTTGTCCCACATTTTACGTCCCTTGTTAGACGCCATTTGCAATTCTTGCACGAACATTCCAGGTTGCGCTTCGTAGGCGTACTAGGGGCGCGCGCGCGCACAGGTGCCGTCGTGCTATTTTGTCGAGACTGGTTGTCAATCTCCGCGTCGCATTGGAACAAAGGGGCGTAAGCCGTAAAAGCCGATTTTAGATACTTTTAACTTTTGCAAGGTTCGCTTGTTTGTTTTTTGTTAATTTCCTTTTTTTAACATACCCAATGGGAAGATGGAGTCCCAGATTTTAGAACTTAAAATTAAACGTAGTTCCTTAAAAGGGCAATTATTCGGTAATTATTTAAATAACTTAAAGGTTGACGAACCGCTGGGTGAATTAAAGTTTAACGAATTAACCTTAAAGCTAAATAGAATCATTGATTTATCCGCGAAGTTCGATGAGCTGCAAACTTCCATAGAAGTCTCGAGCCCGGGTAACCTTGATAGCGAGCTCTCAGAACGTGAAGAGGTAGAAGACAATTTTCATTTATCCATCGCTACTGCACAATGCTTTCTCGATAAGGGGGCAGCTTCTAAACAAAAAACTGTTCCTCCATCTGAGCATACGTCCAATAGTTCCCATCATGCCGATCATATGGGCTTCCAATTGCCACAAATTCGCATCTCTAAGTTTGATGGGTCTTATTACAAATGGATGGAATTCAAGGACACATACGAATCTTTGATACATTTTAATGATCGAATAAGAGCTATTCATAAATTTCATTATATGAACTCATATTTGGAAGGTGAAGCCTCTCGAGTTATATCCAATTTGGAGATCTCAGAACTTAATTATTCTGAGGCTTGGGATCTTTTGTGTGAAAGGTACAACAACAAACGACAATTGATCACCAATCATTTAAACTCCTTGTTGAACATTGAAGTAATTCAAAAGGAATCTGACAAGGCCTTGCGGTTTCTAAGTGATAATTTAATAAAAAATTTGAGAGCGCTCAAAACGCTTGGCCAGCCCACTGAGCATTGGGACACTGTTCTCATACATATATTTTCAACCAAATTAGATCCAAACACAAGTGCTAAGTGAGAGGAGTGCCGTAGTAGCTTGTCTGATTTGCCTACAATGGATGATTTCAGAAAGTTCCTTAAGAATCGTGCAGATGTCTTAGAAACTATTTTTAGATCCAAAAGGGATAAGGATAGAAACAGTAACAAAATTGAAACGACAAATAACAAGGGCTCTTATAGACAAGATAAAAACATAAATACATTTGTCATTTCAGCCAAACAAAGTAACAACAAGGGTCGGCCGTGCGTCGTGTGCCACGGCGACCACCGCGTGTACGACTGCACAGTCTTCAAGCATCTCACCGTCGTCGAGGAGAGATGGGCGCAGGCTTCTAAACTCCAACTGTGCCATGTCTGCTTGCGCGCGGATCATGAGTCGCGCAATTGTAAATTGGGCGGCTGCCGTGTGTGTAAGAAACGTCACAACACATTTCTACACAAAGACACAACACAACCCACACCTCAACCTAGTAGTGCTAACATGGATCAGAGCGCACAGTCCACTTCCGCCATTGTTCAGGCTCCTCTAAACCCTAATGTGAACATACCGAGTGTGTCCACATCGGCGCTGTCCAGTAGTGAAGTTCTATTGTCCACAGCGTTAGTTGAAATATTTAATCCTTGCAACAATAGGAAAGAAATAGTGAAGGCTCTGTTAGATTGTGGAAGTCAATCTTCTTACATAAGTGAAAGCTTGAAGCTTCACTTACAATTACCCTCACTACCCTTAACTGCCACAACCATTTTAGGTATAGGCAACACCCCACTAAAATGGGTCCCTGGGCGCTGTACAGCCCATATACAATCATTGTCGGAAAATTTTACGGCTAAATTAGACTTTTTAGTCCTTAATGAAATAACTGATAATTTACCAAGAAAATATTTTGATAAAAATAAATTACAAATACCTTCAACGATGAGACTGGCGGATCCTACCTTTAATATCCCCTCTCACATAGACGTCCTTTTAGGTGCTGACATCTTCTGGCACATAGTAGGAGGTCAACAAAAACCCTTGGCCAACAAGCCAACCATGCTCATTGAATCAAAATTAGGTTGGGTGATAGCGGGCTCCGTGGTGAGCACGAACCTTGCCACCAACTCTCTCACTACTCGAAGCAATCTCTGTCTTGCTGATATTTCTTCTCAAATGACTAAGTTTTGGGAGAACGAGGAGCTACCCTCAGCAGAGCTTTGTTCGAGTAGGAACAGTTCTTCCGTCAAGCACCCGATAGAAGAACATTTTACTGAAAATACTAATCGCTTAGAAAGCGGTCGTTTTGTTGTCAGACTTCCATTAAATGATACGCCAGATTGTCTGGGTAATACATTTTACATGGCTAAAAAACGTTTACTTAATTTAGAGAAACGTTTTCATAAACAACCTGAACTAAGAAACACATACCACAATTTTATAGATGAATATTAAACAGTTAGGGCACTTATCCGAATCTCAATCATTGTCTCATCCTAATTATTTACCTCATCACGCAGTAGTGAAGGAAAACAGTGAGTCCACGAAATTACGTGTCGTTTTTGATGCCTCTTGTCCAACCTCCTCTGGATATAGTATTAACGACATCCAGATGGTTGGTCCGTGCATACAAGACTCGCTTTTTAACATTCTTCTTAGATTTCGCCATTATAAGTATGCACTGTCAGGTGACATAGAAAAACAGTACAGGCAAATTTTAATGAATGAATTGGATAGAGATTTACAAGTAATTTTGTGGCGCGAGGACGAGCACTCGCCAATACGCCCACTTACTTTGAACACAGTAACTTATGGCTTCGCCAGCGCAAGCTTTATAGCCGCTAGGTACTTGTGGCAGTTGGGGGAAGAGTGCAATGACCCCAATATAAAAACAATCGTACAACAGGACTTTTACTGTGATGATCTTTTGACATGTGCTGATACAGAATCAGAGTTACTGTATATACAAGCAGCAGTGTCAAAGGCTCTAACCGCTGGTTGCTTTAATCTGCGTAAATATAGGTCAAACTCCCGTACAGTATTAAACTCTGATACCATTAACTCACAAGATAATTTAGCTTTAAGTCAATCTTGCCAAACACTTGGCTTGGGATGGAATCCAAGCCAAGACACTTTACACTTCTCTATTAATACATCTAATGATGATAAAAAATGTGCCACTAAAAGATCAATTTTATCAACAACTTTTAAAATCTTTGATCCCTTAGGGCTGTTGAGTCTATGTACTGTCAAGCCCAAAATATTAATACAAAAATTATGGAAGGCCAAGCTAGGATGGGACGAACCCGCCCCTCCTGAAATTCAGCGTGTATGGTCACGTTTCATTACAAATATACACCAACTCAAAGATTTTTCAATTCCTAGAAATATAATAATTAATTCGCCATGGACAATAGAATTTCACTGCTTCTGCGACTCATCTCAGTTAGCATTTGCCGCATGCATTTATGTTAAGTCCATTTCGAGTACGGGTGAGCAGTGTGTCAATTTATTATGTGCAAACATTGACTTACAATTATATGGACGTCGGGTCCGCGCTAAAAAGTGTCCGCACTTGTAAGGCGCTAAAATCGTATACAGAGCGCGACAGTCTTCATTTGTTCTACTGACAGCGCAATACTGCGACGACATTACAATTTAAATTTCGAATAGGTTGACTTGGGACATTTTTTTCGTGGTTTTTGTATTAGACCCGTCGTCCATTTATTTGTAAGTCAATGTGTGCAAAGGATAGGTTGGGCCCCGTGAACCCTATCAGTATTCCTCGAATGGAGCTGTGCGGAGCTCTGTTGGCTTCGCAAACATGGTCAGCTGTAATCGCAGCCCAAACTAAGAAAGCCTATTTTAAGAACTATTTTCTGGACTGATTCCAGTGTAGTCCTAGCATGGTTAAAAACTGACCCATCCAAGTTGAATGTTTTTGTAGGCAACAGAGTTGCTGCTATAGCCGACCTTACTTCGAATTCTACTTGGAGGTATGTGCCCACGGCACACAACCCCGCAGACCTAGCCTCTCGCGGCGTTGACCCACAGCACGTCGCTAAATCTTACCTATGGTGGCATGGGCCCGAATTTCTTCTGGAGCCAGAGTCCAGTTGGCCCACACTAGAGAAGGCCTCACACCAAGGCTTACCAGAATTAAGAATAACAGCAATGCTGGCTAATACGGATTCACTCGATGATCAATGTACAATAAACTTCGAAAAATATTCTCGATTAAGAACATTGCAACGTGTTGTTGCATTTATACTTCGCTTTATAAGTAATTGTAAGTCTAAGAAGCCTAGTGACAGGCGCGTTAACCGCACAAGAACTAAATGAGTCTTTCCACACATTAATTAAACTTTCACAAGCAAAATCATACAGGGAGGAAATAAAAACATTACACAACAACAAATACTTATGTACTAAATCTCAATTGTCGTCTCTGACACCTTTCATTGACTCTCATGGTATCATGAGAGTGGGGGGGAGGCTGGATGCTTCTGCATATAGCTATGACAAGAAGCATCCCATGTTATTAAGTTCAAAACACAAACTAACCACACTCATTTTTAAACAAGAACACATACGTCTCTTACACGCAGCACCACAGCTACTATTAGCGTCAATAAGAGAAAGCATATGGACTATTGGAGGTAGAAGCTTGGCGCGACGCACGGCCCGCAATTGTGTTACTTGTAGACGAGCCAAAGGTCACACTTTAAAAAATATAATGGGTAACTTGCCATCTCAACGCCTAACGCCCGATTTTCCATTCGCTGCCGCTGCAATCGACTTTGCAGGGCCGTATATGATTACAGATCGTCGTGGACGTGGGTGTAAAATAACTAAATGCTACCTATGTTTGTTCATTTGTCTTAGGTACAAATGCATTCATTTGGAGGCTGTAAGCGAGCTATCCAAGGATGCCTTTGTATTAGCTCTACGGAGATTTATCGCGAGAAGGGGCAAGCCTAAGGATCTGTTTTGTGATAATGGTCGAAACTTTGTTGCGGGCGCGCGAGAAATAAATGAGTTTTTAAAGAGCAATAAAGACAATGTGAAAGAGTTTGCAGCTGACGAAGGCATTCGTTTTGTTTTCTCACCGGCTTACGCTCCTAATTTCAACGGCTACGCGGAGGCAGGCATTAAATCGGCAAAGTTTCATCTAAAACGAATTCTAGGAAACACGCATTTGACATTCGAAGAGCTCTCCTCATTGTTCAGTCAGGTGGAGGCTATTCTAAACAGCAGACCACTCTGCCCCCTCTCCCCTAGTCCCAATGATTTTTCCCCGCTCACGCCAGGGCACTTTCTGGTTGGTAGGCCTCTGATGTCGCTACCGACTGCACCACTGCACGACGCCAACCCTGATCGACTGGACCGCTACAGAAGGCTCGAGCAAATACGGCAACACTTCTGGAAGCGGTGGAGCACAGAGTACGTGTGCGAGCTTCAGCAGCGCTACAAATGGCGAGCTAGACATCGAGACCTGCAGCTGGGCGAGCTCGTCCTCATTAAAAACGAGAGCCTGCAACCGTTACACTGGCGTATGGGCCGGGTCAGCAAGATGTACCCCGGCCCTGACGGCATCCCTCGGGTGGCAGACATAGCCACATCCCGGGGCATCATCCGGCGGGCGCTCAACAGGATCTGCCCCCTGCCATCTACACAAGACTCTTGAAGACTGGTCTTCAAGGGCCCGGAGTGTGTTTACGCCGTAACACCGGCCCGCGGGCGCGGTATGATGGAGGGCGCGGGGCGAGGAAGCCCCGGTGCCGGCACTGCTACTGGCCAGAGCGGCGCGTACGGACGCGCGCGCATTTTCATATACAACCTTTACATAAGTGATATTCTATATTTTTATTAAGTCTTTATTACAAGTTTACAGTACAAATAACCCCCTTTCATTTATAATGCTGTAAAGCTTAAACAATAGTCTATTAGTTCACATACACAATGTCTCTTATAATTAAGAGTCTCAAACATAACGAAGGTAATTTTAAATCTTCACTTCAGTTGCAAACCTATTTTTAGACTCAGGTTCAACCTTCAAGACAGAGATCTGCCTTGGCGTTAACTCTCTTGGTACAAAATAAATTTGTCTGACTGGCAGAAAGAGATCAAATTTTGAATCAATTCTTATGGTTCACATACAATATTTATTGAAATAAATAACCTATTGCCTAATGATATGAAATGTAAACTAATGAATTGATTAAATAGCAAGAAGCAATTTTAACTAAAAAATGGTATTACATAATTCTGGAATACTCCCCACTAATTTTAAATGAAGTTTCCAAGTAATTGTTGAACTAGTGTTATAATTTTACTGTTTAATTATTACCTTTGACTATTTATAGCAAGTTTATTTACTTAATTTCATTTAACTTCAAATGTAATAATAATAATAATGATGCACTTAATCAAGTGACACCCTCAATTTTATTTAGAATATATTTAGACTTGACATTGCTATGGAGATTTCGCGCTGAACTGTATTGACTACTATGGTAATTGGCACTAGAAGGTAATTTACCATAACGAAGGAATGATAATATCTAGTATACCTTTATTTGTTAGCCACCGACGCCTGGTATACTGATAGCCGACCTTTACAATCTCATCAATCCTTAACTTGACAGAATTAGAAGTTTTCTAATTTCCTTTTTTTTTCTAAAATTTCTCCTTCCAACCTTTCGTACTTCAGGATTTCTGTAACAACATGTACTTGATGAAAGATTTCATATCTTGTCGGTAGGGAATCGAACCGTCGCTCATCACAACCTTAGTTGTGTTCAATGCTCTTTAACTTACGAATAAGCTATTTGTTCAGTTATAGTATATGTATTTATTTTACGAAATCACTCTGGGAATGGTTTCACGAAGATTTAAACACCGGTTTCTAAGAAATTGCGACGTTAGTAGATGTTGAAGTGCACTACAATCGTAATCGCGCAACCATATCTCAATAATGTAAATCGGCACTGTAAATTAAGCTCCCTTTAATACTTCCATACAATTTAGAGACGAATCATTTCATATAGAACAAATAATTCCGGGTAGGCAATTCCAATTGGAAAATATGGTAGTACGTACACACATCAAAAAAAGTTTGCGATCACTTCGAAAAACTGAAATCTTTTTTGTTACTGTAGATTATATTATGATTTTTTTCTTCTTTTTAGATTCTTTATTTAAAAATAAATTAGAACATAAAACAATGACCCCGTTCAATTGTTTTTTCATATAAAAAGGCTTTCAGTCCTAGCTTACGCTCATTCAGAAATCTGATTTAGTCAATTATAAGCGATTCAAGATATTTTTCGCGGAAAGTTGTGATTGAAAAAATGCCAAGAGGATTATCAGAGGTTTTACGAGCTAGAATAGTAACTTTGAGGGAAGAAGGATACACCACGAGAGTAATAGCACGCAGACTTGCTATATCCCAATCCTGTGTCGTGGCTACGTTGCAGAGGTATCACGGAATGGGGAATTTAGCTGACCGACCCCGCAGCGGTCACCCAACTGTTTTGACAGCTGCCCAAAAGCGCTATATTAGATTGCTGGCAGTCCGTGATCCAACAATCAACGCCACTAAAATAAAAGCAGAAGTCAGGGCCGCCTCTGGGCTTGAAGTTAGCATGCAGACTGTTCGCAATTGCTTGCACCAGGCTGGATTACGAGCACGGAGGTCTTGGCGAGCTCCGCTCAATTCCCGGCAACGTCAACAACGAAGACTGCAGTGGGCTAGACTTCGGCAAAATGAAGAAGGTGAGGACGAAAACATTTGGCAAAACTGTCTCTTCGTTGACGAATCCCGAATCAGCACTCCAGATAACCGACGTGTCCGTGTCTGGAGAAGACCAGGCGACCGTGAAAGACAAAGAACTGCCACTGGAACAGTTCAGCAAGGCGGAAAATCGGTGTCCTTTTGGGGTGGCATTATGATTGGAGCTAGAACGCCTTTGATCCCGTATCGGGGCTTCATGACAGCAGACATGTACAAAGCAGTTGCTATTGATGATATCGTCAGACCATTCCGAGTAAACCATGGGCACCAATTTGTACTGGTCGATGATAATGCGCCCGCACATCGAGCTCAACGAGTCAATGCTGCTCTTCAAGAATACGATATCACACGATTAGACTGGCCTGCCGGCTCGCCCGACTTAAACCCAATAGAGCACGCGAGGGATGCTCTTAAACGAGCAGTATGGAACCGTGAGCCACGTCCCCAGACAGTTCCAGAGCTCAGGGAAGCCGCTATTGAAGAATGGGATAGGTTACCCCAGGAAATGCTGGATAACTTGATCCTCAGCATGCCCAGGAGGATCTTCGCATGTATTCGAGCCAGGGGAGGAGTTATTTTATATTGAATTCACACCTTTTAATAATAAATTGTTGTTTAAGTTTAATTAAACAGTCTTTTTCTTTTTATGAAATTTCTATCACTATTACATTATGATTAATGGCTCAATTTTTTAAAATAAATAATAAAAAATAGTTTTATATTTTAATTTCAAACAGGGTATTCCTATTCAAAGAAAGCATACAACATACTTAGAATAATAACGCATAGAAACCTAGCCCGCACACGCTAAGTGAGGCAAGTTAGAGGGTTCCAAACGCGTCCCAGGAGCGCGCGGGCTGTTAGTGCTCAAGGTCATATTGCACCGCGAACAGCTCCAACATTTTTTGCTAAAAATGACGAAATGTGCGGTAAATGGGTGTAAAAATACAACAGACAAACATAAAATAGACACTAACATCGCATTCCACAAGTAAGTAATGCGTTTCAACTCATATTTTTATGTAAATATTCACTAAAACAGAAAAATAATTTCGCGGCAACAAGATACGAAAGTGTTGCAAAGTAACGAATTTTTTTTCTCCCCATTTTGCTATTCTGTATCAAAATAATTATATTACGTAAATTTTAGTGGTGCCTGTAATTTAGATTTATTTGCGCATCTTGAACTAATATTTACTTTAATAAACATTAAATGTTTTCGTTAACTCCTGTAAGTGATTGGGACACTTAATTATTTTATAATACTTTTAACGGCTCTGCGTTCATGCTTTATCGAATAATTATTTATTTTAATTTTATTTGAATTGGAACACATATTGCAACAAATTTACAGTACTTATATATTTGTTTCTACTATAGTGTTGGCACCACCAGTACAACTTTGATAGCTTATTATATGTCTTTCTTTTCGTAACTCAAGCGAAATATTTTATATTAAAATATTTTATTTTCTTAAAAGGGGAGCATTCTTAAGCGATTTTTTAATCTATTTTAACAGTTATTTTATTTAATGTTTGCTTATGGCATTTTCGGTTTTAGGTTTCGAATATGGCACTTATTTCTAAATCCAAGATGCGGGCGCGATTTTTCGAATAATGGCAAGTTGGGTATAGTTTTCGAGATGTTTGGGAATGTTCAATACAAATATGGCACTCATTTCTAAATCCAAGATGGCAAACACGACAGTTCAAACAAAAGCAATATTCGTAATGAGCACCCCCAAATACCTCGAAAACGATAACCAACTTGCCATTATTTGAAAAATCGTGCCCGCCATCTTGGATTTACAAATAGTGCCATATTCACATTGAGCATCCCCAAATACCTCGAAAATGATACCCACATAGCATTTTTTTGAAAAAATCGTGCCCGCCATCTTGGATTTAGAAATGAGTGCCACATTCGTAATGAGCACCCCCAAGTACCTCGAAAATGATACCCATATTGCATTTATTTGAAAACTCGTGTCCGCCATTTTGGATTTAGAAATGAGTGCCATATTCGTAATGAGCATCCCCAAATACCTCGAAAATGATACCCATATTGCATTTTTTTGAAAAAATCGTGCCCGCCATCTTGGATTTAGAAATGAGTG
>NW_020655628.1:0-1336 GCF_003589595.1 Hyposmocoma kahamanoa | reverse complement strand
TTTTTTTGAAAAATCGTGCCCGCCATCTTGGATGTAGAAATGAGTGCCATATTCGTCATGAGCATCCCCAAGTACCTCGAAAATGATACCCATATTGCATTTATTTCAAAACTCGTGTCCGCCATCTTGGATTTAGAAATGAGTGCCATATTCGTAATGAGCATCCCCAAATACCTCGAAAAGGATACCCATATAGCATATTTTGAAAAATCGTGTCCGCCATCTTGGATTTACAAATAAGTGCTATATTCGTTTTTCATCGACAAAACTGAGCACATCTGTAGGCACCTGATCGACAATGTCGGGCAAATCTGTAGGCACCTTTAACTTAATGATGAGTTAAGCAAGATACAATTTCCCCACTTTTGAGGGAAATGTTATTCCATGGCATCATTATTTGTATATTTGTGTGCGTGCCGACGAGCGTAGTTACAAGTTGCTTACGCCTACATGAATTTGGTTTTTGCCTCACTTGTGACAGTTCGTTTGATATGAAACTATCATTCTATGCGTTATTATTCTAAGACAACATAGATTTTTTCTTGGTAAAGTTAAATTTAAAGAATTATAGGAGCTTATGCTATTGATCGCAAACTTTTTTTGATGTGTGTACGTAAAATATGTAACATAAATACAGCTTTCACGAGGAAAATTATGATTTTCTTTAAGTAGGTATTAAATTCGATAGCTAATCAGTAATCTCTTACCCAATACGCGTCCTCACCAAACTTCTTTGCTCACGTCGCGGAAAGAAGAAAAAAATGGCTACTTTGGCTTCAACGATCGATCAAGTACTTAGATTGACTTAGATCCCGAGCAAGTAAACATAAACACAGCCGCAATCGGACATGCAAAGTAACGCAAATTTGACTCATACCACATTTATAATTTTTATTTTTCATTATTGTTCCCCTTGATATTATTGCCATACGCATATATTAAATATAATTTTCTTCTCTCTCTTTTTCTATTTTCACTCCATTTACTATATTTCGTAAAGAAAATTGTTGGTACAAGAAATAAGATCGTTCTATTGACCAAGCTCTTCCGACAAACCAACTTCACACATAATTCGCGAAGTGTAATCGTTCAGGGATTAAAGAACGTAATGAGGGCTTAATTCTATCAGAAAGTGCTGTTCCTTAAGGTTTTAAATATCTTATAATTATTACACTACTAATTTATTATAGTAGATCACCAATTTAAACAGCACTGTTAAAATATAAGATGTAAAAACTCCCTTTGATTATTCCGACAGTTACTCGTAACGCCATCTCTTGACTCTCCTGTAAACTCGTTCACCTTGCGAATACCTCTGGTTCCGATAATCGATGTA